>NC_089808.1:41699135-41833708 GCF_029633855.1 Hoplias malabaricus
AACGGTGCAGTAACAACACAGCGTCTCACCCTCAGCACCGCCGCCTCACCTCCTTTCTGTTCAGTTCAATCCAACTGTCTTTAAACAAATGGTGAAACCGGCAAACAGCATTAAATCCCAACTCATTCAGCCGCGTTACAGCATCTTTGAACAAGACTCCCGGTCGTTTGCCTCAGTAATGTTATTAATAATGTAAGTTGCAGTAGAAAACTGCACATTTTAAATACATTTGAGAGTCAAAGATTAAGCAGCTTCACGAATAACTGGAGCTCATTCTTACAGACTTTCTCAGAGCCGATACTCAGAAGAATTCAGGACACACTCCACTGAGATAATATATGAGTCAAAATACCACAAGGATCAAACCCCACAGCAGCGTTCTCCGCCTGTGTAAACAGCCCTGTTCAGAACGCCCGCTTTCAGCGCCTACTACTTTAAATGATAATGAGCCACTGGCCGTTCACACCGACAGCAGTGAGGAGCGAGGAGCAGAAGCTCTGGTTTTTAGCCGTTTTCGCTCAGTTCTCTTTCTTTTCCGTAATAATAACGGTGCTCGGTCCAGGGTGAACTCTTCTTTGCTCCCAATGATTCTGGGTAGGCTCTGGACCAGCCATGAATCTGATCTGGATGAAGTGGTTACAGAACATGAACATATGAATGGAATACCTAAATGATCTTAAAAATGAAGAGTTGCAGTAGCATCTGACCTCGAGTAAAGAGCATCAGCACAGGAAGTTAAACAACAGTCAAGCTTTCTACCCATACACTAGTTTCCAATAAAGTGGCCAGGGAGTGTAGAGTAACGTATACACCCCAGAGGACAAAGGAATATCGAATCTGATCATGGCACCGAGGGCTTGATTATAAAGACTGGTGGTTTGGAGTTATTACTGAAAATGTTGTCTTGGTGCTGGACGAAGGTGACTTGTGAAGTATACATTTCACTTATTGGGTCTTTTTCCATGTGGAAGATCAAATCAAGCAAAGTGCTTCTCTGAGGCGCGGGTATCTCTCTGGAGACAAGAACCTGCAAATGCCAGGTCATGCATACGTAAGACACACCCTAATCCCGCTGCGCCTCTTTATGGGCGACCATGGTCTAACTGGAAACTAACAGGAGCCGTAAAGTCTCATTACAGCCGTTAAAGACATCTACGATCGTGCACGTGTTCCAGAAACCAGACGTGCCGCACGCTGACCAAGGCATGGTCTGTAATCAAGGGGATTAACAGGTAGTTAGGCCCTTCCTCTACATATTTCTAGGAAGCTTTGATGACGTTCAGTGATGATTAGTAAGAAATAGTGAGGTCTCTGAACTGATGCTAGAGGAACACTAGGTAGTAGTCTAAGCTTAAAAATGTTTCATTGACCTGTAACAGGGAGAACAGAGCCTCTGTCGCTGCTACTCTGGGCTCAGCACTGCAGACACTGTACTATGTAACGTTTGATGTAAAAAGAGACATTCACTCTGCACCTGTAGGGGGAGCCCAGCAGCAAAAATCCCACATCTTACCTGGTGTTCCCTTAAAAGATTAGTTCTTGATCATAAACACCATCCAATAAATGGCACTCCATCGCTCCAGTACGCAGTTCTACACCCCTCCTGCCGACACTTAGCATTGAGCATGGTTACCTTAAGCTCATGTACAGCTGCTCCAGAACGCCCCATGCTTTTTTATGGAATGAAAACCTTTATCTCTCCAGTGGCGCTCCAGAGGAGCGTCTACAAATGTTTGGACACAGTGTATATTCACACTGCTGCTGTACACTGTACGTCTTCTGACCCTGCCACTGTGAAACCCCTTTAGGGATCGATAAAATGTATCTTATATTATTCCTAATCATCCTCACAGCATCAGGATGTACAAGACCTTAAGGAAATTCTGGAGATAAGATATGCACAGGCCAGAAAATTGACATTTAGACTTTCCCACTGACTTCACCGAGGCAGGACCAACATCCTGGAGCATGGTTACTCCAGCAGACCGGCCGCGCTCGTCGGCCTCACGTGAGGATATCAATCGAAAGATTTAAAGAGAGAGAGAGGAAGAGAGAGAGAGAGAGGATGCAGGGACCTGTCAGACGCTGGCCTTTCCGTAAATGGCTCTCAGGGCAGTGGGGCTAACTGCCTGCCGCTGGAGGCCGCGAGGGCGCTTTTTTGGGCCAATGTCTCTCCAGGTAAGGGACTGTAATGGCCACGGCGGCGAACGCGCTTGACCTTTCCCTCCCTGCTCTAATCTGATTGTGCCTCCTTTATGTAATCAGCCGCTAAAGGTCACTGGGCTATTTAACATGGGAACCCTTTAGCTATGGAATTTGCCTTGCAGTAAATTACCTTTATTATGTTTTGCGCACACGACGGCCATGCAGAAAAGCTACTTAACTCCCTGGGGTGTCAAGAGTCTCAGAGCGATAACGTTAACAGTGAAACGGCCGGCACAATGCTGTCCTGCTGCAAGGTAAATGAGGTGACGGATCGGTAAATGAGCGAAGGGAACCTCAAGGAGGTTCTTGGGTGTCTGATTAAATCACGCAGATGTAACGACTCCAGCTCGAGCAGTTCTGAACACGGCTGTGTGTGTGTGTGTGTGTACAGAACCTAACGTAATGTATTCATGTGTCTAATCATAACAGGCTGTTTGATGGAGGTCTGTGTACATGTTTCCAAGACTGGAGCAAGCGCCCTGAACATACTGGGGGTAATTATCACAAAAGGAACCTCAGCCAGTATCAAATCTGGATGAGAAAGATGTTCCCAGGAGCAGAGTGATATAAACACATCACTCAGAACGAGGCTTCCTTTCCTTCAAGGTTCAAGGTTTAAAAGAATTTAAACACTCACACACACACACACACACACACACACACACACACACTCACACACACACACACACTTACACACACTCACACACACACTCACACACACTCACACTCACAAACACACACACTCACACACATACACTCACACTCACACACACACACTTACACACACACACACACACACACCCCATTTTCCAAACAGTTTTCAGAGAAATGTTTGAAGCGCACATTTGTCTCTAGAGTTTTTGTGTATCTTTGTGTTATTATTTAAAATGGTACATATTGTAGATTAAAAAAAAACATCATCTGGCCGCTAGGTCGCTCACTGACACCGACGGCTTTGTGCCTTTCCTCAGAAAACACCATTTAAAACTCCATGGTAACATCGCCATCTGTGATTGGTGGAACTTATTTTAAACAAACATTGGTAATGTATTTCTTTACGAGGAATTGGGGAATAATACGTGGTTTTTAGAAAACGAAGTTAAAATCAGACTGATTCATGGCTTTAACGAGAAACACTTAGCATCACCTCACTCTCTGCTCTCATACAATATTCACAGATTCACAAGACATTTGATTTATTTAATGATCTAAAGCCCATACAGTGAGATAAAACCAGGTTTGACCCACATCATAATCAGTAACTTAGTTTCTTTCTCTTTAAAGTTTCTGGTTAAAGGGAGCGTTTATGATTGTGGCTAAGTGCAGTTTTCTAGTTGTTTACATTCCAACATTAAGCGTTTTTTTAAGGTGGAACAGTATGTTTGAGGGGAAAAAAACGACTGTTGTTTGTACGTAGGGTTACGTACTTGTCTATACATTTTTATTCACTGTTTGAATTACCACAGAAACTCATTTGTAACTTTGTAAACGTTGTTTAGTTTTGTAGCATTGTCGCTAATGCAGTTAGCCGAAGCGATCCAAAACAGCAAGAATAATAATAATAATACGTTTCATTTATATCGTGCCTTTTTCAAACTCAAGGACACTTTACATAGAGGAGAAAAATAAACATCTTTATTACCCACCTATGGAGCAGTCATGAGCAATATCCTCATTTCGGTTCATGCTTTTCAACATTTGGAGATCTCTCCATTGACTAAAAAGGCCTCTGAGAGAAAGAGAAAGAGAGAAAGACTAGCATACCGGACAGAGCCAGTCTCGTTTCACTCATTAACAGACACTGGGGCTTCGTAAACACCTCGGACTGGATTGGAGAACAGCAAACGGTGAGGGAACCTCTTCTGAAGTGTTTTTTGGTTAAAATCGCGAACTATGCCTTTAACTGTTTACATTGTATTTGACTGCCCTGTGAAGGACTGGCGTCCCCCTGGTCCAACTTGCAAGAATTCATACCTGACACTATTCAACTCTGTTGGACTTGGTCTTTGGTCCCCCACCTTAAAATGTAGCCAGTAACGTCACAAAACACCTTCTCTGACGGGACCAGTGGGCTTTGGATACCACATGTTTTCTCATGTTGTTGTGGTTTGGGACTGAACACAGCTCCATCCTCAGTTCAGAGTGATCAGTGATGTTTGCTCCTTCCTTACTTCACCGTCCAACCCTCGCTGCATTCGTTCATCTGCCACCGATCCAAGGAGAGTTTGGGCCTCTTCAGAAGACCACGGCGTCATTTTACGAGCTGCCGTCGTGAGTCGGATAAAAACAAACGTGATCTCTGCTGCAGCTGGAGATTTTACAGATCGAAATCTACGTAGTTTGTGCTGGACGTCTGGACTGTGTCGAGTGAAGTCACAGTTTAGACCCTACGCCGTTTGCTTGGAACCAGGGGCAAGCAGGCACTAAAAACTATGAGGTTCCAGGTACTGAACTTATCTAATGGAAAAGCTTAAAAACCCAAGAAGAGTGGAGCAGAGGAGTGTAGGCACCAAACAGTGGACAAGCGCCATTGGAGTGTTGTTTGTGATCCAGCTCTGGATCAGTCCCTAACCCCGCTATCGTCTAAAAGCAATGAAACCCTCACAGCAATGTTCCAACGTCTACTGTAAAGCCTCCTCAGAAGAGCAGAAGCCGTAACTGCCGATCCGTGTGTCTCCATCGGAGCTCTGTCCTTCAGAAACGTTCTGCAGTTCCTCCACCCTCTGTCCTCAGATGTTAGGATGAAATGAGGAGCTCTTTAACCCGAGCACTATAATCCAGCCCGGTTCTGAAAAAGGTCCAAATGAGATAATTCATGACTGTTTGCTCCAAATGGGAAAGCATCGTTTTCTAATAGAATCATATTTCACTCGGACTAAAAGCTTCCTCTGGAACAATTAAAGATAACGGATGAACACTACAGATCCGTCCGCATATGCGCCCATAACTCTAGTCCCACTGTAAAACTGCCTATTTGCGAATGTGCTGCTGCCTTTAATATGTTACAGTCTCGTTCATTAATCAAGGGCTAATGAGATTGAAGCCTCACCGTTGACCAGGGCCCGGTTCTGCTTACTCAGATTGTGAAAAGTCGACAGTTTTTTTTACGCAGAAATCTCTCTCACTTAGAAAGACAGTGTAGTGAAGAGACGGAGCGCAGGACGGAGCCAGTGCTACACTTTCAACATCTTCAAACAGCAACGTATTACAAGGGAGCCACTGTATAAGCTCTTAATTTATGCACTGCATAACACCTATAAATATCCCAGAATGCACGCTCTGCATTACGAACAATTATCCATGCTCTTATACATCATACAACATTAGACGCACAAAACAAAGCACCACACACCAAACAGGGGTTCTGCAGGAGGTTAATGTTGATGTTAAAAATGAAGTCTTTTGGAGGATTGGTGGAAACAATGAACTAAAAATAGGTGCAAATTCAACTAAACTCTGAGGAACTACTGTAAGAACTTCTGCTGCTTCCTACAGAATAATTTCGTTTACTAAATGTAATTAAACAAAGGAGAACCAAGAGCATGGAGTAATTCACCCTGAGACAAGCGCTACAAATGAGCGCTAAACTGATAACGCACCCGGTTCCGGTGTTTCTCCTCAGAGTTTAGCACAGTGTTAAAAGGGAACATATTACTGAAAACTCACTTCAGTTCAGTTCAGTGCATGTGCACATTAATGTGGACATCAGGAGGCCACCAGCTTTAGGTTTCTGTGGTCTGCCCAGATCTGACAACATTGGTTAAAACAAGACATTCTGATTCTGCTTCACTTTTGTCGTCAAGTGCAGAGACTTTAGATTAGCCCCGCCCCCTCGTCTGAGTTTGTCCAATCACAGCACTGGATCTGGGTACGTCTAGGAGCGCAATGACGAGGTTAAACGGAGTAAAACAGACACAACGAGCGCGGAGAAATAAGAGCACTGAGTAAAAACGGAGAAGAAAGAGAACAGAGTGAAAACGGCTTAAAACCAGAGCTTCTGCTCCTCGCTCCTCACTGCTGTGCGCTCGGGGTCGGGGTGAACAGCGAGCGGCTCATTATCATTTAAAGAAACAGGTGCTGAAAGCGGGCGTTCTGAACAGGGCTGTTTACACAGGGGGAGAATGCAGCTGTGGGGTTTGATCCTTGTGGTATTTTGACCAAAGCCAGTCACCCCATTGTGGTCAGTGTTTTTCTTGAACACGAGTGTCAGTGCAGGTTGCACGTTAAAGCAGCAGAAACTGCCCATTACAGGAGGTGTCGACAAAGGTAAAATGTTGGGTATATATAGGTTCCCCCACAACTTTGGTGTTTTTAGGTTTGGAACAGCAGTGATTTACTAAAAAAGGCAGAAGAAATAAGTAAATACAGGTTGTAACCTGCAGCTCTGAGGTCACCTGACCCCATTTCTCTGTGGCATTACCAAGGGCCTCCTACAGCACGAGCAGCGAAGTAAAAGAAAAGCAAAGCCGTGGGGGCAAATGGACGGCCTTCTGGTTGCACCCTGTCTGAGACCTAGACTCCATCCATTTTCTGGCAGTTTGGACTTTGAGAGCTTTCCAACAGCTTCCCCTCAAGAAAAATGGTTCCAGCAAAAGGGTTTTAGAGAAGTGTCACTGTTGAAACGATCAGAAGGAATTGAGAGGCGGGAGCGAGCCTGGGAATGGCTCCTCGGGAGAGCTTTAATGGGACGGACACCTCCTCTTGGCCAGGGGTCAGGTAAATACTGCACAAATCAAGAAGAGAAGATCTGGTTTCTATTATTTAAATGACATTGTGCAGGGGATGGGATTGCTCTGGCACGGGCGAGCGGCGGGAGGAGAGGGAGGGAGATGATTTAATGTAATGGGAGGAATAAAGCATCATTAGTGCAAATTAACTTTTGTCAGCTGAGGTGATCTTGTTGGGTACTTCTGCCACTGGCAGCCGCTGAAGGTGGCGATTTATGCGAGAGCAGAGGGAGGGGGGGGGGGGGAGGGGTGAAGCCAAGTGCACCTCGCCGTGCATTTTCCTCCCGATGGCAGGTAGGTCGCCGCGGGTTTTGTCTCCTGGAGTTTGAGCCGTGCCAAGTTGAGGGATGCCCATGTTTAATTCATGCCGCTTTGTGTTTAAATCGGGGCCAGGAATGGGCCGCAGTCCATTAATTAGCAGCGAACGGCCATTCAAAACAAGATGGGCCTTGTACAGGTCGCCCATTCTGCTGCTTCCACAGGGAACAGATTTCCCTTCAGCCCCTGCTGGGAGTCCTTCAGCCTGTCTGAGGTTTTACATTACATCTTCACCAGTTTATACGCTTAAGTGTATAAATATATGCTGCACTTAATATTCAGCATTATGTGACATCCGCTTAAAAATACAGTCGAACTCATGGGGCGCTCTACAAATGCACCTCAGAGACTACTCCTCCACACTGATAAAACGCTACTTCTCTGAAGTAAATAATACTCAGGTAGAATTCATGCATGGGTTCATTAAATCTAGTTCCTGTTTAAAAAAAAGACACTTACCTTGTGCTGAAAAATGAAACATAAGTGTTGTTATTTGGAACCACTAATTTATACTAAATCACTACTAGAATGTAATTTAAATTATATTAAGATACGCTAGGGGCGGCACGGTGGGGCAACAGGGAGTGTTGCAGTCACACAGCTCCAGGGACCTGGTGACTGTCTGTGAGGAGTGTGGTGTGTTCTCTCTGTGTCTGCATGGGTTTCCTCCGGGTGACTGTCTGTGAGGAGTGTGGTGTGTTCTCCCTGTGTCCGTGTGGGTTTCCTCCGGGGGACTGTCTGTGAGGAGTGTGGTGTGTTCTCTCTGTGTCTGCGTGGGTTTCCTCCGAGTGACTGTCTGTGAGGAGTGTGGTGTGTTCTCTCTGTGTCTGTGTGGGTTTCCTCCGGGTGACTGTCTGTGAGGAGTGTGGTGTGTTCTCTCTGTGTCTGCGTGGGTTTCCTCCGGGTGACTGTCTGTGAGGAGTGTGGTGTGTTCTCTCTGTGTCTGCGTGGGTTTCCTCCGGGTGACTGTCTGTGAGGAGTGTGGTGTGTTCTCTCTGTGTCTGCGTGGGTTTCCTCCGGGTGTTCCGGTTTCCTCCCACAGTCCAAAAACACACGTTGGTAGGTGGATTGGCGAGTCAAAAGTGTCCGTAGGTGTGAGTGTGTGAGTGTTGCCCTGTGAAGGACTCCAGGGTGTATTCCCACCTTGTGCCTAATGATTCCAGGTAGGCTCTGGACCCATCGTGACCCTGAATTGGATAAGCCCTTACAGATTATCCAGGAGTCTTCTGAATTCATATTTCACAGTTTACAGTGTGTCTAATGAATACACAACTTACAAAACCTTGTATCTGTGAAATAACAGCTCTATAAAAGAAGAAACAAGGTTCTCAATGTAACGTGAGTGGGTTACGTAAGAAAAGCATCATATCTCCTGATCTGTTCGTCATGAAACATTCACACAACGTAAAGGGCAGTAGTTTTGGAATGATAAACGTTATGGGTGTCTACGTTGGTATAATAAATCAGGAGGGATTATTCAGCGCAGTGCTCTGAGGTCCATTACTGAATGAAGTGCTTAATGTCGATTACGGCATATTTTATCACACACACTCTCCGTGAGCCTAATCAAAGGAACTGTCTTGGTGTCTCAGTCAAAACACCAACTGTGAGCCCTCTGGGGGTCTTCGACAGAGAAGCCACTTCAGCTCGTATGGATTCAGGTAAAACAGCAGCACTGATTCAGAGAGAGCTTTCAAACTGCGGAGCAGAAGGCGTCAAGCTGCTCTGGAAATAAAGAAGTTAAAGAATCCCAGATACCTAATGGAGACTCTTGGGAACAGAAACAGAAAATAGTGCAGGATTTAAAAGCATCCACCGCAGGGATCAGGTGCTTTCTTTTACGTGTGCGGAAACGCAACAATTACATATCGTCTCTGTCCGATTAAAAATACGTATCTCCAAAAAGCTAACTTTTCAGGGACAGGAAATGACTGTATTTCTCTGACGGTACGACTCAAAGGGACGCAGGTCCAAACTGATTCACCATGCTCTAGGCTATTGAAACAAGTTGAGTCAATTCATGATTCATAATACTGCAAGTCCACTGTGATGCAATCAGATCAGACGCAGATGCAAGTGTGAGTTGAGTCATGAGTCCTTGGAATGCAGGTGAATCACGAGTCATGATTCAGTGTAGTGCAAGTCCAAGTCAAGCTGTGAGCTGGAGTCAAATTTCAAGGCACTGTAGTGAACTGAGTCAAGTCATGAGTAAGGAAAGTGCAAGTTTGAGTCAAGTTAGTCAATCTCAAATCAGTGTAGTGCAAGTTGGAGTCAATCCTTGGGCCACAGTGGTGCACGTCTGAGTCATGGCTCAAGTGCAGTGCGAGTATATGAGCAAATTTTCGAGACACTAGTGTATGTCCGAGTCAAGTTTCAAGGCATTGTAGTGCAAATCTAAGTGACGTCTTGAGACACTAGTGCACACTCTTTGCAAATCACATCTTGAGGCAAGTCTGAGTCAAGTTGTGAGTCACGGTATTCCACCCTTTAGTCAAGTCTTGAATCAGAGTAGTACAAGTCCGAGGCAATTCTTAGGGCACAGTAGTGCAAGTCTGAGTCCATTCTTGAGCCACTGAATTGCACATCTGAGACAGAGCTCGAGTGTAGTGAAGTATGAGTCACTGATTTACTGTAGTCTAGTGTGACCAGGCGTCCTCTTTTACCCGGACATGTCCTCTTTTTTAGACTTAAAAAAATGTCCGGGCGGAATTTCACAAACGTCCGGGATTTTGTTTTTCTAGAGCTCACAGAGAACTTCGAGAAGCGTTTCGTTCACTCGCCCTCCCCTACTCCGATTGGTTCGCTTGAGTGAGAAGGGGGCGTGGTGAAGTAGCCTAAGATCTTCTGATTGGACGGTCTGACTGTAGAGCTACCGTTATTGGTCGATAACCTTCTCTGTAAACATTTAATTGGTCAGTCTGTACGTCAGTAGTCCTTGTTTACGTCAGGCAAAGCTCATGTACCCACCCTCATCTCGAGCAGCTGTGCCGAAACGTAAATGTAAGTTCTCGGATTAATTAAAAAAGAAATTCCCATGTTTTGTGTAGCAAATAAAGGTGTAAAGGACCTAAAAGCACACATAGGTTCAGCTAAGAATACAACAGCAGCGAGCAGCGAGACCCCCCGCCCCCCGAGACATGTCCTCTTTATCACCATCTCGGATATGGTCACCCTACTCTAGCCAACCCCGAGTCATGTCACAAGTCTTAGAGCTGCAAGTCTAAATCGAGTCACAGGAAACACTGGGATGTGAGAAAAAAAGGCCAAGTCAATAAAAGTTTACTTTTGTGTGTAATTAGACAAGAGAATATACGAACTTCAAAAAGCTTCACTGAGAACATGAGCATTTTCTGCTGCGTAACTGCAGACGTCTTCTAAGGACATTTCTAACTGAAATAATAATCACAGCACCTTTTAAACTTGGCTAGTTGGGTCACGCTAACAAAGCTGGGTTCTGGTCATGCTAACGTGGCCCTTTCTAACATGAGCATTTAGGAGTCTGAGGCCTAAACGTACGTAATGTGGCAACAAAGCATGTAAGTACCTCGGATTGCAATTAATTCTGTAAGGAGCAATAAATGTAATGAACTATTGTTCAATTAAAAGGAAAAAGATTAGCGGTAAGTTATTGAAATGACCAATCTGACAGAATTCTGCTTTCACTCAGGATCTGAGCCAAATCGATCCGGCCGCATGTCATCACCACTCCGAAGATGAAGTGCTGTTCGGCGTCTTTTTAATTAGTCAGCGTCTCTTGCCAAGAAATGGCTCATTACCTCACAGACACATTCGCTCATTCCCTCACTCCTGTACAGTCATCCGCACGGTGTTGTGCCCTCAGATGAACACTGCAGGGGTAACAAATGAAAAGTAACAGTGGGGACTTGCGTTTTATTACAACCACTTTGAGAAAGACAGAAGTGGACGGAGCCTGGAAGAAAGCTGTTCTCTGACATGTTTACCTCCATCTTGAGGTGGGATTAGTGCTAAACTAAAGGAGCAGTCAAGTGTTATGTCTCGGGAGACCGAACGACTGAACAGAACACGAATAAGAGAACGCAGGTCTCCCATCACTGGACTGTGGGGGTACCTACCACAGACCCAGTCCCCAGACTCTGAGGTATTCCTAAAACTCAGAAACTCGGGAAATGAACCTGCGAACGTCCGGCATCAAGCTCGCTTCTCTATCCTCAAGGCCAAGGCTGCCCCCTCTTAGCTAAAAGGCAGAGAAGCAATAGAAAATCTGGCAAAGTGTAACTCCAACTCAGAGGAACAGGGTGGCCTTGCCCTTAAGAGTGTGACATCTTGCACCCTGCAGAACCCAAAGACAGATTCCCACATTTCAGGTTTCTGAGTATCAGGGGTTCCTTAGAGTCCAGGGGCTGGGTCTGTGGTCGCGCAAATAGACCAGTGGCACTCCCCCGTGACAAACAGAGTTTCATGTAGTTCCAGAGACCAGTCACTTTCAACAAAAAGAGCCAATCAGCTCGCTTATACACCACAAGTGGAGGAGGGTGGATGATTTTGCGGCGCTAGTGGGGAAAGCTCTGTGATCTGTGCAAGTGCAGTAGAAAGAAAAACCCAAATAAATCATGTTTTTTGTTCTTCAAATTACTGCCTGGAGGTGTTGCCAAGCAGGCCACAAAGTGGACAGATAGACTCTCAGAATAAAAGGCATAGTAGAGGTCCATTATTGTCCATTGTAAATGTACCTTTAAAAGGTACAACAGTGGTGTTTCAGTCCAGTTTTCATTATAATAGAGTAAAGTACAATTGTGTTCCCTAACTAAAGGTACAGAATATGTACCCACCACACGACAGCATTTACCCCATCTGCGGCAGTGAACACACACACACACACATACACAAGTGCACTAGGAGCTGTGAACATCACTAGCACCCAGGGAGCAGTCGTGGGTTCGGTTGTGCCTTTGCTCAAGGGCCCCTCAGCTGTGGATTAAGGAGGAGGACAGCGCTGTTCCTTCACTCCCACCGCCCCCAGTTTTACTGCCGCTCTTGGGAATCGAACCCACGACTGCTCCCTGGTGCCAGGGATGGCTGCCTGCTGCTCTGGGCACTAGTGCACTAGTGTGTGTGTGTGTGTATGCACTGCCACAGATGGGTTAAACTCAGAAGACACATTTCATTGTACATTTTACAATAACAAATAATTCATTAATTCATTCATTATCTGTAACCCTTATCCAGTTCAGGGTCGCGGTGGGTCCAGAGCCTACCTGGAATCATTGGGCACAAGGTGGGAATACACCCTGGAGGGGGCGCCAGTCCTTCACAGGGCATAACAAATAATTGCACATTTTTATTGATTTATTTATAATTTATTATAAGCACATGTCCAATCTCCTAGACATGTGTTATTTTTTGAGGGGTTAAATTTGACCTGTATCTGATCTATTATCGAAATAGAGACACACAAAACAGCATGATGAATAGGTCTTGTTTTCCTATAGTTCTGGAGTGTGTGTGAGTTCCCCTGACCAGATAATACAGAAGCCAATGGAGCTGGACCCATTAAAACGGGAATACAAGCCTCTGCGTGTGTGTGTGTGTGTGGTGAGGCAGCAATAAGCAGATAACTAATGTGTGTGTGGGGGGAAATGGTGGTTACAGAGAGGTGACACCCGGGAGAGATGGAGCCCGTCATCATCAACACTGTGACACGTCTAAATCTGCTTTAGTTAGTGAGCTCTGGCTAACGGATTATCAGCCAGATTTGAGTAATAGACTCCTCATTTGGGCTTAATGCGTTTTGCATAGAGAGAGCAACCTCCTCTCATCAGTCTTAAAGATGAATCGGCTTCCAGGCCAAATTCTAAAGATATTAGTCTGGCGGCAACTGCATAAATCATAGGATTTTTTACTAATGGGACCAAAGTTAAACACACTCCCATTCTCTTAAGCGCACCAGGAAGATTATTATGATGTCAGGACACTCGCGTGGAGGCAAAGGTCCCTGCTATTTACAGTAGGATTTGCATTTGACTGTGTGCATCTGTCAAATTTCAAGGCACTGTAGTGAACTGAGTCAAGTCATGAGTAAGGAAAGTGCAAGTTTGAGTCAAGTTAGTCAATCTCAAATCAGTGTAGTGCAAGTTGGAGTCAATCCTTGGGGCACAGTGGTGCACGTCTGAGTCATGGCTCAAGTGCAGTGCGAGTATATGAGCAAATTTTCGAGACACTAGTGTATGTCCGAGTCAAGTTTCAAGGCATTGTAGTGCAAATCTAAGTGACGTCTTGAGACACTAGTGCACACTCTTTGCAAATCACATCTTGAGGCAAGTCTGAGTCAAGTTGTGAGTCACGGTATTCCACCCTTTAGTCAAGTCTTGAATCAGAGTAGTACAAGTCCGAGGCAATTCTTAGGGCACAGTAGTGCAAGTCTGAGTCCATTCTTGAGCCACTGAATTGCACATCTGAGACAGAGCTCGAGTGTAGTGAAGTATGAGTCACTGATTTACTGTAGTCTAGTGTGACCAGGCGTCCTCTTTTACCCGGACATGTCCTCTTTTTTAGACTTAAAAAAATGTCCGGGCGGAATTTCACAAACGTCCGGGATTTTGTTTTTCTAGAGCTCACAGAGAACTTCGAGAAGCGTTTCGTTCACTCGCCCTCCCCTACTCCGATTGGTTCGCTTGAGTGAGAAGGGGGCGTGGTGAAGTAGCCTAAGATCTTCTGATTGGACGGTCTGACTGTAGAGCTACCGTTATTGGTCGATAACCTTCTCTGTAAACATTTAATTGGTCAGTCTGTACGTCAGTAGTCCTTGTTTACGTCAGGCAAAGCTCATGTACCCACCCTCATCTCGAGCAGCTGTGCCGAAACGTAAATGTAAGTTCTCGGATTAATTAAAAAAGAAATTCCCATGTTTTGTGTAGCAAATAAAGGTGTAAAGGACCTAAAAGCACACATAGGTTCAGCTAAGAATACAACAGCAGCGAGCAGCGAGACCCCCCGCCCCCCGAGACATGTCCTCTTTATCACCATCTCGGATATGGTCACCCTACTCTAGCCAACCCCGAGTCATGTCACAAGTCTTAGAGCTGCAAGTCTAAATCGAGTCACAGGAAACACTGGGATGTGAGAAAAAAAGGCCAAGTCAATAAAAGTTTACTTTGTTTCTGTGTGTTCTCTGTGCTGAATAAGAGGACCGCTCTGGGGTCTTTTCCAGTCAGGCACCGTCTGCGTACCGACCAGCTGGACTACACATTTATAACAATCTAATAAGTCTCATAATGACTCCGGATCTAGGCCAGCTCTTGAAATGTCAAGGCTTGAGAGGTTGTCTCAGAGAACGCGACTCTGAAGAGGACACGGGACAAAAAAACGGTCACCGCCCAGAGCCGTGAATCATCTCTGAGTCTGTGAGACCCTTAAGACCATTACAATATAACACTGTAGAGAAAGTCTTAGCCGTCCTCAATTAACCTCTGCATTCTGTAGTTCGCCTTTTGCTTCTCAGCGATGCAGTGTATTGTGCTGGTGTAGAGTGGAGTGGATCAGACACAGCAGTGCTGCTGGAGTTTTTAAACCCTGTGTCCACTCTCTGTCCACTCTGTGAGACTCTCCTCCCTCGTTGGTCCACCTTGTAGATGTAGAGTCAGAGACAGTAGCTCATCTGTCGCTGCACAGTTTCTGTTGGTCGTCCCCTAGTCCTTCAGTGGAGGCACAAACTCTGTGTCCAGACGCTATAAACACAGGGTAACTACAAGTGAAAGTGAAGCCAAGTGTGTGTTAGACCTGTAGTTGGGGTCTGTACAGGATCCATAACAAAGGGATTTCTTCAGGAGATGGAGGGGAGGAGGGAGAGTGTCAAGCTGTGTGGCGGAATCAAAAGCTGTGCTTTTTCTTCCTTATCTTTTTTTTTTGACTCTCTCTCTCTCTCTCTCTAGTCACAAAACTACTGCTCTCTCCTCCATTAGACACGCTCTCTCTCTCACTGCACCCTCTACAAGCCTTGCTTCCGCTATCAAATTAAGTACCAGGACTGCAATGTTTTTGTGCATTGTGGGGACTTTAAATAGAATTTAATTAAGTCTGTGGAGACGTATCCTAACCCTGACCTTAACCTTTTGACCAGCTTTTGCTCCCTACAGGGATGTGAAGCCCCGAAAATGCGACTGTAACAGGGGTGTCATTAAACCCAATTTAAAAGGTTGCCGTGCCCCACTAAAATCACAGCAGTAAAATATCAATTTTACCCTGGGATGCTGAGAACTACAGGAAACACCAAGCAAATTCCATACAGCCACTACATTTCTCATAATGCCCCGCTGTCGTTCCAAAACCTTGTGCTTTCAATCAGAGTCAGTTAAGGTGTTGATTTTGTGTAATGGACTTTTTAATATATTGTTTTTAAATAACAGCGACACGACAGACAAGGTGAAGATAGCTCACAGATATATGTTTAGGTTATAGCTGCTTATAACTATATATCCTACCTAAAGTGCATAATACACCACTCTCTGTCTGTCTGTCTCTCTCTCTCTCTCTCTGTCTGTCTGTCTCTCTCTCTCTCTCTCTGTCTGTCTCTCTCTCACTTTCTGTCTCTCTCTCTGTCTTTCTCTCTCTGTCTGTCTCTCTCTCTCTTCTCTCTCTCACTTTCTGTCTCTCTCTCTGTCTGTCTTCCTCTCTCTGTCTGTCTCTCTCTCTCTGTCTGTCTCTCTCTCTTTCTGTCTCTCTCTGTCTGTCTCTCTTTCTGTCTCTCTCTCTCTCATTCTGTCTCTCTCTCTCTCTCTTTCTGTCTCTCTCTGTCTCTCTCTCTCTCTCTCTGTCTCTCTCTTTCTCTCTCTCTCTCTCTCTCTACACCACTAAAACAAAGACATTAACTAAAAAGGACTGGCTTTGTTTTTGCTGTTTGCTCATATAAAGGTGCATTGATAACACACCCTCAAAACCGAGGAGATTTATACGCTTTGTTTTTATTTCTTCAATAAAATAAACCAAAATGAATGCCATAATATATTTCTTTAGTGTTTGATATTCATTTTACATTCGTGGCGTAGTAACGTCAGCTTTAGTTATAAATTAATTCCTCAGGCGTTTTACTCAGAGGCACAGTTTATGAAGCAGAGGGGTCCTGCTGTGCCCCTGTAAATACAGTGTGTGCCCCAGTACACCGTACAGTCAGGAAATGCCCTGCTGTGTAAACATGTTTTAGTCCAGTAAACATAACATATACCTCTCTCTCTGTCTCACACACACACACACACACACACACACACACACACCTGAACTGTCACAGTTTCTTTTAGACACAAATACACAGGCGGCAGGCTTTCACTCACTCACTCATATACGTCACTTTGTCGCACGCCCTCGTACTGGCACCTTGCTGTGTGTGTGAGTGTGTGTGATGCCACGGGGCTTGTTTTGTAGCTCTAATTTGACAGAGCTTTAGTAGGGGCCTGCGGCTTGTCAGGTGGGACGCCTGCGAGGAGCCAGGAGCTGCTCTCTTGAAGTCGTTGTGTGAAGCAAAGGCACTTTGAACAAAGCCCCCGTTCACTGGGGGTCTCTCTCTCTCTCGGAAGCGGAGGTGGGAGGGTGGGAGACTGGGAGGGGGGCCTGGAATGTGTTGGGGTGAGGGGGTGGGGGGATGACTGGTTAGTTGAACTAGAGAGAGAGAGATCTCAGTATCTTCGATTCTTTTACCAGCAGCGCACAGCAAGGCCTGTTTTTCAAGTTCGTCAAAGCACAGATGACAGAGATGACCCCTTCTCTCTCTCTCTCTCTCTCTCTCTCTCTCTCTCTCTGAACTGAGGAGGGGGTCCCTCCAGTGGGACGCTTTTCCTCATTAGAGGAAGAAAGCAGTGACTTGATGCTCCATTACGCGACGGCCCCTGCCAGAACAGGTGCGCGGGAATAAAGGCCGCCAGCTTTTACGCTTAAGCTCCGCGAGCCCAGTGACCACACGCTGCTGGGGGTGGAGGAGAGAGAGAGAGAGAGAACGGGAAAGAAAGGGAGGAGGGAGAGGAATGATATGAAAGGACAAACAAGGGGCTGATGTGAAGAGTTTGTTTTCTGACAGCAGTCACTTAAGGCCGGGAAAACACAGGCCACAACAAAGCAAGCGGAGACGGAAGCGGACGAGGGGGTCGTGTTCCGCCTCTGAACCCGACACACAGCGGTGTTTACAGTTTAGGACCAAGGTCACACATGGGGCACTGTACAAAAGCAGACTGGGGTTCAGCTCCCTGCTCAGACAGGGACACAGTGTTACACCAGTCAGACACACCACGACCCACACATTTAATACTGACATTAGTAGTTTGGAAACAGCGAGAAGAATTTATTGGTCGCTGCTGAAGCATAGTCTTCTGCTCTCGGGGACAGTACTGTAGACAAACGTACGCCAGAGTGTGGTTTTAGACGATTTGTGATTGCGATGTTAGTGATTGTGAACGTAGAACATTTTTTTTTTGGTCATTTTTAATATTACGCAACAGCTACCATCAAATGACGAGAGCAGATTTTTTGAATTTTGAAATGCGTCTAAACTTATCTACACCCCTAATAAATAATTTATATAAAATACCTTTAAATCTCAAAAATACATATATTTTTTATATCATTTTTGAAGCAGAAAACCATCATTTTCTAAAATCAAGGTAATAATTTATACCAAAAAGAGTGTAGTTTATTTGCAAAATTTAGTCAAGTTCAAGGCAATTATTCTGAGTAAAATTCACAGTATTTTTATTAAATGTGGAAATAATAATCAATTATCAGTAATAAATTATGGAAATAATGGCACTTGACTTTTTGTAACTGTACAGTTTTATTATCAGAATATTGCCCTTTTTTTTTTTTTTACATAAAAGTACATTTAATTTTTGAAAGCCCTCCCAACACTCGCCCGGAAGCTAGACCTATGATCGAAATAATTCATCGGTGTGGAGCGCACCTAAAAAAACCCCATCTAAAAGCATAGAGATGAGCAGGAAACCTGGACTTTCTGGATAACTCACTCTCATTCCACGTTTATCCATCTCCCCTGGGATAAAGGCCAGTAATATCAACCGAGATCAGCTCTCCGGATCGGGACAGGAGGAATCGGAGTGTGTGGTGATTGTGTGTGGCAGCAGATATCCAAACACACACACACACACACACACACACACACGCGTCTCGCTCAGTCACTGCAGAGAAGAGCGGACATGTAAAACTGATGTATGACCTGACATTAAACTCAAAGTGAAGGAGGAGCAAGGAACTGAAATCCCATCGGATTCTGAAAATTCATCCCAGGCCCTTTGGCATGTCCGCGTTTGATAGTCAACGACGAGAAATGTCAAAACTGTAGGAGACGGACCTTCAGATTGGTTTGTGTCTGAGATCAAACACACAATACTCGTTTTTTTCGTAGATCCAGACACTGCCATCCGCCCGGGATCTATATTTCACGTCCAAATATTTACAGACATTCAACACTGCTTCTGAAAGCAGTTATTAATGAAGAGTTTCTCTTCCTTTGTAGCAGTAACAGCTTCCTTTCTTCTGGGAAGGCCTCACTCAGGACAGGAACATTGCTGTGAGGATTTGATGGCAGGCACAGGAGCTTCAGAAAACACAGCTCCACTGCTCCACAGCCCAGTGCTGGGGTGGCTTTAAACCCATGTAGCTGACACTTGGCTAAACAGGATGTATCAGTTACCATCGTATATGTAAATTATATCTGTTCTGATTGGTCGTCCTGTAATGTTGCTCATGAATACACTACTAATAACTTCAATATAACTGCTGTAAACTGAATAAACAAATGTAAGCAAGTAGAAATATCGTTTTTTACCGACACACACTGGGAAACTGACTGTTCCTGTGAAGTACAACCGAAGAACCAAATTTCTCACCAAATGAAGCACTTTATGCTTCAAAGACTAGGTCCCCAACCTGCCCTGGGCGTGGTCCTGCCTTCAGCCCAGTGATTACAGGTGGGCTATGGACCAACTGTTTCCCCAATTAGAGAGAAGTGCTTACAGTCGATGGATGAAGGAAGGACTAATTAAATACAACAGGAACAGGAAATAGTTTCCCACTGTACTGGGCTTTCTAAAGTCACTAATTACGTGGAGCGTCTTGAAATATTTGGACACAGATTGAAGCTGAACTGACTCCTCTGGGGCTGTGGACACGTTTGGACAGTTCTGTCTCATTTCTCTTTCGCTCTAGGGGAGGTTTATTTAAGTCCTTCTCTTCAGCCTAAATCCACGTGGGGACTTCTTCACTCAACACCTGCTCGGAAGTGAAAGGAGAATCAATTAGTCTCTCACTTTTGGGTTTGAGGGGAAGTCTCTATTTCTGGAGTATCGCTCTGCACTCGTGTCTTTTTCTCTGTGGCAGATGGTGCAGGTTCCTACTGACCGCACGCATGCTGCTTTACTGGCTGACAGTGCCATCTATTGGTAGAGACGGGGACACTGCAGTCGTCTGTCCATTCACTAGCAGGTCAGAGCTGGGGCTTTGTGTCCAAACAGAGGCTTGTGTGTTGTACTGGGTTATTGTCGTTGTGCTGATGTCACATGTTCCCACGAGGCTGTAGAGGTGTACGGTGTGTGGCCACAAGTTTCGGGACAGCTGCTCTATTAACATGCGCGTCCAAAACAAGGGCACCATAGCCGCAACTCTTCCACGGTGTTGGAACGGCTACACAGCCATGAGAACATTGGTGACATCAGGAACCTTAAAGTAATAACGCTGGATTCCGTCATTACAGGAGGTGTCTACAAATGCAACCAGCCACACACACACACACTCCTGGAAACTTTCACAGAGCAGGGGATATGTTGCTCATCTGCCAAATGCCACTACTTAAGGCCATCATTCTCAGGGCCAGCTTGCTGTGTGAGCATTCAGCTCCCCCCTAATGTCGGGAGCCTGACAGAAGCCATTTTCCATGGACGAGGGGGCTGAAGAGGTCTGTTGACCCCTTTCCACCACAATTTCCCCACATCACACTGTGAGACTTCATTAACTCCGAGGGCAATTTGGGGACTTTTTTCCTCCCGCATTACCATCCCAGAGTGCTGTCTATTACGCAGCCTCGCCATATAAATGAAATCCAATAATAAAGTGTTTAGCACAGAGGTTCTTTGAAGGCCAGGAGACCATCTTTTCGACTTTACCCATAAATTTAATGGAGTCGCTCTTCTTTTCTTTTTTTGGTGCGTGTGGCGTATTTTTCAGGAGAGGCCAAACCTCTCCCCATCACAAGAGACCGCCTTGGCCTAATGGTTGCTGGTTTGATCCGCAGGACCGGCAGGAACATCCATGACTGAAGTGCCCCTGACCAAGGCACTGAACCCCCAGACGCACCCTGGGTGCCAGGGATAGCTGCCCACCGCTAGTTCACTATTGTGTGTGTGTTCACTGCCACAGATGTGTTAAATGCGGAACACACGCTTCGTTGTACGTTGTACAATGACAAAAAAACGGTCATTATCATCAATTCAGAATTTTACCTGATGATTAGAAATAGTTAAATACAAAACTTCAGTGTTTACACACTTTCTGAATTCATGGAGGCGCTGTGCAAGACTCATTCATTCATTTGTTCATTCATTTTCTGTACCCGCTTCATCCTGGTCAGGGTCGCAATGGATCTGGAACCTACCAAGAGTCATTGGGCACAAGGCAGGAACACACCCTGGATATCAGGACATCACTCACTCACACTAACACCTCTGGAGACTTTCACACACAGAGGAAAACGTAAACACATGATAATTTTACCCCACCTACTCACACTGAAGTTAAAGTGTCTACTCCCAAATGAAAAATACACAGCCCAGTAAACATTTAGCCGTTGATTCAACGTTGAAATAACGTAATGACTGCCGTCTAATCAACGTTCTCTTAAGGTTGAAAATGAAAGTTGAAAAGACGTCCAAACACAGACATTGAAAAGACGACTATTAGACGTGTTTTGGACGTCCACTGACGTTTATAATTGGTCCCGAAATAAACGACTCGTATAAAACGTGTTTTGGACGTCCACTGACGTTATCGATTGGTCACCACTTAACTAACTTATTAAGATGGATTTTGGACGTCCATTGACGTTTAAAATATGTCTTTGACAGACAGACTATTTTTAGACCTATTTTGAACGTCCAGGGACGTTCTTTGTTTACTGGGAGTAGCCAATCAGCATACAGTACATTTGCATATACTGTGCATGTAAAGATTATCTCAGAAATACACAGGCAGGGTTTCTCAGCTCCCACTCCTGAGTAACAAATACCATCAGCCTGCAGAGCGAGTTTCATTTTAGAGATTCCTCTACCCCCAGCACACCTGCTGCCACTAATGAGCGAATTAACAGCCCCCTCTGAGGCCCTGTCCACACCGGCCCGTTTTAATAAAATTATATATATATATAATTATAAAATAAAATAAAATAAAAGTTTTGTCAGTGTTTTGGCCTCCTGTCCACACGGACGGCGTTGTCGTTGTTCTCTTTGTGGACGAAGTTTAACGGACATTTTCTGAAATGCTGACGTCACTGTGCGCCTTTCTCTGGGTGAAACACAAACGGTTCCTCACTCCCTCTGTAGTGAAGCGCACAAGGCATTAAACTACAGTCTAGCTCTAGATTTCAGATTCCTACATATGAATAAATATAAATGATGCTGTATTAGAAATATATAATGCTGTAAAAAACAAAATTCAGTAATTTATGACTTGTGTAGTGCTCTTCTTAGGGAGTATAGCGTGATCTGGGATTAAACCTCTCTGTTTCTCTCAGGCGCCGTGGTGTTTTGAAGCCTCTCTTTAAGAGGTGCTATGGCCCCCTACTGGACTGGCATAGTTAATGCAGCCGTTTTCGTATTAGATTGGATGGGGATATTTTCAAAAACGGAGAGAGGAATATCTGTTTTTAAAAATAAACGGATCCGTGTGGACGAGGCCTGAGACTGAAGTGGGTGTGAAGGAGCGAAGACAAAACTACAACATGGAGGACAGAGGCCCCACCAGGACTGAGAGCAACTGGAGAGTTACATCTAATACACTTTTAAAGCGACAGAGGATTGTGTTTCTTGGAAATAACCTCTACATCCTTTATAAGAAACATTTAAAATGCTCACGACGGATGATTATTCTTTCAAAACCACACTAAATACAATTGTATTTTGGAATGCATTTTCCTTCCTTATGGTTTTCTGATGTTTTAACTGTTTTATTTGTGTAGCACATTGAGGATTATATATATATATATAAAGCCCTTTAGTTTGTCAGGCTTCACTTGAGCCAAATCTGAAACTCCATCATCCTGTGAAAGAGGAATCTGAGAGAACAAGAACACACTGTACGAACAGGTCTTTGGAAAATGGAGGGATGTGGAGGAGAAATGGCGCCCCCTTGTGAATGTCATTTCAACTCCATGTAATAAGACATGAAGTCAGGACTTAAAAGTGCAGTCCATACCTGGTCATAACTTTGTAGACACCCTTTATGATGAGTCATTTCAGCTTATATAATGTGCAACCGTTCAATGGCTTGTGAAATCTCCACAGAAAAGTGTTGTCAATGGAAAGGGACCCACTTGAGCCTCAAGTCAGCCAGTACCGACTAGTGGGGTATATAACCCCCCCATAGTGGCGTTTGTGAGCCACGATGGGACAGTCTCCTTATTAATTCCCCTTATTTCCTGGGGAATGTTGGTAAATCAGGGATCCACAAACACCCATTACACTCATACAAAGAGAACCACTACATGGGTTAGACTGCAGCAGATATTGCAGATCCCACTACTCTACACCCAAAGCCTCTGTGGACATAATAAATATCTGTCCATGTTGAAATCAGCACACTTTCCTACAGATATCAAGCCGGAACCACTTCAGCAACACAAGCTACTCATCCACTCAGACAAACAGCAAGACGATCCTCTGGCTGTGCACTCCAATAAGCGATGTTCATCTGTCTCAGCCGATTTACAGATTTCCCCCTCGCTCTCTCCCCCACCAGCGGCACTAAATGATATATAAAGTAGCAGGGTGAGCTTCTGGAGAGACAAATGCCAGCGACTGGCTCTGAAATGTCAGATATGTCAGTTGAGACGTCGGGAGGGAGAATCTGCCTGATTGATTTGAAGGCCTGCTGCTCACAGGATCGCTGCTGCAGAGAAGGTAAAGGCTGGTTTGACCTGCCCACAGGTGAAATGTCTCTCTACACGAAGCGTGAAGGCAAGCTGTTTACAATCCAGACTCGGGGTTAGAGAAAAGGTCTCTGGGAAAATGTAACTTCAAGACACAAGGCCAATGAAGTCAACCCTCAGACTCTTAGGGTTAGCCAAAAATTCAAGCTACAACACTAGGGAATATGGCCTTTATTGGTGTTTTCCACTGCATGGTTCCTACACTGTACAATGCTTTCTGTTTGGTCCCCGTTTTGTTTTTCACTGACACTGCCTCCCCCCCTGAAATGTAGCTGTGACATCGAAATACACGGTCTCTAACAGGAACCATGGGCTCTGCAAACCACAAAAACAGTGGCAGTTAAGTTAATGTTGTTTACTCATCATGTATTTCTATGTTTTTGTTGTTGTTTGAACATCTGTATGTAAGTGGGTGTGTGAAATTGTCCACAGGTGAGAGTGACTGAGTGTGTGTAAAATTTTCCACAGGTGAGAGTGACTGAGTGAGTGTGTGAAATTGTCCACAGGTGAGAGGGACTGAGTGAGTGTGTGAAATTGTCCACAGGTGAGAGTGACTGAGTGTGTGTGTGAAATTGTCCACAGGTGAGAGGGACTAAGTGAGTGTGTGAAATTGTCCACAGGTGAGAGTGACTGCATGAGTGTGTGAAATTGTCCACAGGTGAGAGGGACTGAATGAGTGTGTGAAATTGTCCACAGGTGAGAGTGACTGAGTGTGTGTGTAAAATTGTCCACAGGTGAGAGTGACTGGATGAGTGTGTGAAATTGTCCACAGGTGAGAGTGACTGAGTGAGTGTGTGAAATTGTCCACAGGTGAGAGGGACTGAGTGAGTGTGTGAAATTGTCCACAGGTGAGAGGGACTGAATGAGTGTGTGAAATTGTCCACAGGTGAGAGTGACTGAGTGTGTGTGTAAAATTGTCCACAGGTGAGAGTGACTGGATGAGTGTGTGAAATTGTCCACAGGTGAGAGGGACTGAATGAGTGTGTGAAATTGTCCACAGGTGAGAGGGACTGAGTGAGTGTGTGAAATTGTCCACAGGTGAGAGTGACTGCATGAGTGTGTGAAATTGTCCACAGTTGAGAGTGACTGAATGAGTGTGAAATTGTCCACAGGTGAGAGTGACTGAATGAGTGTGTGAAATTGTCCACAGGTGAGAGGGACTGAGTGAGTGTGTGAAATTGTCCACAGGTGAGAGTGACTGGTTGTGTATGTGTGTGAAATTGTCCACAGGTGAGAGTGACTGAATGAGTGTGTGAAACTGTCCACAGGTTAGAGTGACTGGGTGAGTGTGTGAAATTGTCCACAGGTGTGAGTGACTGCATGAGTGTGTGAAATTGTCCACAGGTGAGAGTGACGGAATGAGTGTGTGAAATTGTCCACAGGTGAGAGTGACTGAATGAGTGTGTGAAATTGTCCACAGGTGAGAGTGACTGGATGAGTGTGTGAAACTGTCCACAGGTGAGAGTGACTGGATGAGTGTGTGAAACTGTCCACAGGTGAGAGTGACTGAGTGTGTGAAATTGTCCACAGGTGTGAGTGACTGAATGAGTGTGTGAAATTGTCCACAGGTTAGAGTGACTGGGTGAGTGTGTGAAATTGTCCACAGGTGAGAGTGACTGGGTGAGTTTGTTAAATTGTTCACAGGTGAGAGTGACTGAGTGTGTGTGTGAAATTGTCCACAGGTGAGAGTGACTGAATGAGTGTGTGAAATTGTCCACAGGTGAGAGGGACTGAATGAGTGTGTGAAATTGTCCACAGGTGAGAGGGACTGAGTGAGTGTGTGAAATTGTCCACAGGTGAGAGTGACTGCATGAGTGTGTGAAATTGTCCACAGGTGAGAGTGACTGAATGAGTGTGTGAAATTGTCCACAGGTGAGAGGGACTGAGTGAGTGTGTGAAATTGTCCACAGGTGAGAGTGACTGCATGAGTGTGTGAAATTGTCCACAGGTGAAAGTGACTGGTTGTGTATGTGTGTGAAATTGTCCACAGGTGAGAGTGACTGAATGAGTGTGTGAAACTGTCCACAGGTTAGAGTGACTGGGTGAGTGTGTGAAATTGTCCACAGGTGTGAGTGACTGAATGAGTGTGTGAAATTGTCCACAGGTGAGAGTGACTGAATGAGTGTGTGAAATTGTCCACAGGTGAGAGTGACTGAATGAGTGTGTGAAATTGTCCACAGGTGAGAGTGACTGGATGAGTGTGTGAAACTGTCCACAGGTGAGAGTGACTGGATGAGTGTGTGAAACTGTCCACAGGTGAGAGTGACTGAGTGTGTGAAATTGTCCACAGGTGTGAGTGACTGAATGAGTGTGTGAAATTGTCCACAGGTTAGAGTGACTGGGTGAGTGTGTGAAATTGTCCACAGGTGAGAGGGACTGAATGAGTTTGTTAAATTCTCCACAGGTGAAAGTGACTGAATGAGTGTGTGAAATTGTCCACAGGTGAGAGTGACTGAATGAGTGTGTGAAAATGTCCACAGGTGAGAGTGACTGAGTGAGTGTGTAAAATTGTCCACAGGTGAGAGTGACTGGATGAGTGTGTGAAACTATCCACAGGTGAGAGTGACTGAATGAGTGTGTGAAACTATCCACAGGTGAGAGTGACTGAATGAGTGTGTGAAATTGTCCACAGGTGAGAGGGACTGAATGAGTGTGTGAAATTGTCCACAGGTGAGAGTGACTGGATGAGTGTGTGAAACTATCCACAGGTGAGAGTGACTGAATGAGTGTGTGAAACTATCCACAGGTGAGAGTGACTGAATGAGTGTGAAATTGTCCACAGGTGAGAGGGACTGAATGAGTTTGTTAAATTCTCCACAGGTGAAAGTGACTGAATGAGTGTGTGAAATTGTCCACAGGTGAGAGTGACTGAATGAGTGTGTGAAAATGTCCACAGGTGAGAGTGACTGAGTGAGTGTGTAAAATTGTCCACAGGTGAGAGTGACTGGATGAGTGTGTGAAACTATCCACAGGTGAGAGTGACTGAATGAGTGTGTGAAACTATCCACAGGTGAGAGTGACTGAATGAGTGTGTGAAATTGTCCACAGGTGAGAGTGACTGAATGAGTGTGTGAAAATGTCCACAGGTGAGAGTGACTGAGTGAGTGTGTAAAATTGTCCACAGGTGAGAGTGACTGAGTGAGTGTGTAAAATTGTCCACAGGTGAGAGTGACTGAATGAGTGTGTGAAATTGTCCACAGGTGAGAGTGACTGGATGAGTGTGTGAAACTGTCCACAGGTGAGAGTGACTGGATGAGTGTGTGAAACTGTCCACAGGTGAGAGTGACTGAGTGTGTGAAATTGTCCACAGGTGTGAGTGACTGAATGAGTGTGTGAAATTGTCCACAGGTTAGAGTGACTGGGTGAGTGTGTGAAATTGTCCACAGGTGAGAGTGACTGGGTGAGTGTGTTAAATTGTCCACAGGTGAAAGTGACTGAATGAGTGTGTGAAATTGTCCACAGGTGAGAGTGACTGGGTGAGTGTGTTAAATTGTCCACAGGTGAGAGTGACTGAATGAGTGTTTGAAAATGTCCACAGGTGAGAGTGACTGAGTGAGTGTGTAAAATTGTCCACAGGTGAGAGTGACTGGATGAGTGTGTGAAACTATCCACAGGTGAGAGTGACTGAATGAGTGTGTGAAACTATCCACAGGTGAGAGTGACTGAATGAGTGTGTGAAACTATCCACAGGTGAGAGTGACTGAATGAGTGTGTGAAACTATCCACAGGTGAGAGTGACTGAATGAGTGTGTGAAATTGTCCACAGGTGAGAGTGACTGAGTGAGTGTGTAAAATTGTCCACAGGTGAGAGTGACTGAATGAGTGTGTAAAACTATCCACAGGTGAGAGTGACTGAATGAGTGTGTGAAACTATCCACAGGTGAGAGTGACTGAATGAGTGTGTGAAATTGTCCACAGGTGAGAGTGACTGAATGAGTGTGTGAAATTGTCCACAGGTGAGAGTGACTGAATGAGTGTGTGAAATTGTCCACAGGTGAGAGGGACTGAATGAGTGTGTGAAATTGTCCACAGGTGAGAGTGACTGAATGAGTGTGTGAAATTGTCCACAGGTGAGAGTGACTGAATGAGTGTGAAATTGTCCACAGGTGAGAGTGACTGAATGAGTGTGAAATTGTCCACAGGTGAGAGTGACTGAATGAGTGTGTGAAATTGTCCACAGGTGAGAGTGACTGAATGAGTGTGTGAAATTGTCCACAGGTGAGAGTGACTGAATGAGTGTGAAATTGTCCACAGGTGAGAGTGACTGAATGAGTGTGTGAAATTGTCCACAGGTGAGAGTGACTGAATGAGTGTGTGAAATAGTCCACAGGTGAGAGTGACTGAGTGAGTGTGAAACTGTCACAGGTGTTTCCAATGATTCAAGGTAGGCTCTGGGCCCAATGCAGCCCTGAATAAGATGAAGTATTTACAGAAAATGAATGAATGAATGAGTGAGTGAATGAATATAGGCAGAACTTGAATTTTCAGCCCAATGT
Source organism: Hoplias malabaricus (assembly GCF_029633855.1). Lineage (NCBI taxonomy): Eukaryota > Metazoa > Chordata > Actinopteri > Characiformes > Erythrinidae > Hoplias > Hoplias malabaricus. The sequence goes on from NC_089808.1 coordinate 41,727,056, forward strand.
TACACCAAGCTGTGGTAACACAAATGAGTTTGGGTCTTTATTTCAGGAAGGCACGTAAGTCAAATACATAAACCAGTTGATTACAATCTATAGCAGTGTAAATTTTAGTATGCTTAAATTATGTTAAATTAGTTTCGAATTCACAGTACCAGACAAAAACACAGAACATACCAGAAGTCAGCTTGACCTGGAATAGATTCACTTAAAGATTTATAGAAGGTGGATCAGTAGTACCTATACAAATATGGTGGTTTGCACACACAGTAGTTCCAGAATCACGAAGGGTGTCAGGGCCGTGCGAGAAGCTCACACAGTCAGTGCTGAACTTGGAAGCGCTTTTGCGTTGGGGTCCCCTGGGAGTTGGCCATGCAGCTGCTCAGGAAGTTGTGGCACCTGTTGGAGTAGTCCTCGGGACAGTCTCTGTAGAGGCTCACATGGGCCGGCGTGATGAAGTCGAAGCTCTCCACGGACAGGCCTTTCTCCTGCAGAGCTCGGACCATCTGCTCCACATCCCTGTGCCTGATCACCCGGTCCGCCCTGGAGTAGAGGTACATCTGAGGCCAGGGAGCTGGGCGCTCCATCATGGCGTCGTAGTGGTTCTTGTGGAAGTATTTGGTCACCGGGTACAGGACGACCCTGAGCAGGACCACCATCACAGCGAACAGAACCAGGAGGAAGCACCGCAGCAGCACATTCACATTTGGGCCCAGCGTGGTCTTGAGGGCCCGGAGAGCCCCCCTTACATTCTGGCTCCCTGGAGCACTGTCCACCACCGTGCCCACCACACACAGAGAGCCGAACTGCTTGTGGTTCTGCAGGAGCTCCACCATGTAGCGGTAAAGCATGAAGCCACCGTTACTGAACACGTGGAAGAAGATGGGGTTGTTCTCCACCTCGTAGTCGTACAGTATCTCCAGCAGCTTGTGAGCTGTGCTCCTCAGCTCCTTGTATCCGAACGATTCCGAGATGAACACTGTCTTCAGGGGCGCGGTGTAGCGAATAGTCACACATCCCTGAAAATTGAGACGTACACATTAGCAAACACATACTGATGGTTAAATGGAACACCTGTGCCAGAAAGGGGTGCACCTTAACATGGCAGAATTCACTTTTGGAAAAATGTAACCTTCCAGAGATATAATTCGCTTAAAACTCGGTACTCACCTGCGTATTATAAATGGAGCTGTACTTAGAGAGGTGCTTGTCTCTGCAGCCAGCCCAGCCTAAAAGAATGACAACCGGCTCCTTTGACCCATGCCAGTGTCTCTCTGCCGGTAGAAAAGAATAAAACTGAAGGCAGTTTGGCAACAGAGCTCAGCAAACAAAGCAGTGCCAACCCTGCTGCCAATCAAACAAGCCACATATGTAGTTAAAGTTTAGGAGTAAATTATCTACAATTTTATTATTCATTCATTTGTTCATTGTCTGTAACTGCTTATCCTGTTCAGGGTCCTTCCTTCCAAAGCCTTCCCAGAATCACTGTGCGCAAGGCAGGAGCACACCCTGGAGGGGGCGCCAGTCCTTATTAGGGTGACACACATTCATGCATCCACTCACACCTACGGACACTTTTGAGTCGCCAATCCACCTACCAACGTGTGTTTTTGGACCGTGGGAGGAAACCGGAGCACCCGGAGGAAACCCATCCCACTCCCAGTCACAGGGAGAACACACCACACTCTTCACAGACAGTCACCCGGAGGAAACCCACACAGACACAGAGAGAACACACCACACTCCTCACAGACAGTCACCCGGAGGAAACCCACGCAGACACAGAGAGAACACACCACACTCCTCACAGACAGTCACCCGGAGGAAACCCACGCAGACACAGGGAGAACACACCACACTCTTCACAGACAGTCACCCGGAGGAAACCCACGCAGACACAGGGAGAACACACCACACTCCTCACAGACAGCCACCCGGAGGAAACCCACGCAGACACAGGGAGAACACACCACACTCTTCACAGACAGTCACCCGGAGGAAACCCACGCAGACACAGGGAGAACACACCACACTCCTCACAGACAGCCACCCGGAGCAGGAATCGAACCCACCGGTCCCTGGAGCTGTGTGACAAGTCATTACTATGAGATATGGAGTCATAACTATGAGATATTAAATCATTATTATGAGATATCCAGTAACAACTGTGAGATACTAAGTCATTATTATGAGACATCCAATCATAACTGAGAAATCCAGTTATAACTCTGAGATACCAATATTATGAGATACCCAGTCAAAACTGTGAGATACTACGTCACTATTATGACATATTCAGTTATTCTTAAGAGCGAATAAGTCATTGCTATGACACGTGCTGTCTTTATTTCACAGGATCTCATTGAGAGAGCAAGTGCAGCTGGGAAGTGTGAGACATTTCTCATTACTTCGATATAATAAACACTTCTGATAAACGTTCTGGTTTTTAATAGATACCAAGTCCTTACAATGAGATTTTCATCATTATGAGTTGTTAAATCATTATTATAAGACACTAAGTCATGATTTTGAGAAACCTCCTCACATTACCTCCGCTCTATACGTTCAGGACTGAACACGCGATGGGGTTTAGTTCATTCATGTGTTTGGTTAAATAAACGGATGTCAGTAACGTCACTGTTAGCAGTGAACAGCACTGGAGCAGTTTAACCGTTCGGGAGTAACCACAACACAGCAGCTAGCGTTACCCACGGTCTACCGCTGGTTAAGGGGTGCGTTCCAATTTGTCTCCATGCTCTCTACGTAGTGCACTACTCACGGCTTTAAATAACGGACGCTATGAACAATACACCTAGAATATGACCAGTAAATCTAGAATAAAGGCATTTCGACTTCTCAACGGACATACAGTACACAGTAATGGTAACAGAACACCTCAGGTATCTCACACGCTGCAGTACGTAGGGAGTATGAAGCCGTTTGGAACACACCCAGGCTACTGTTAGCTACAGCTCTAAAACATACGCTCTTACCCGAGATCTGAGGCTCTGGGAAGACGATGTTGTAGTCTATTCCATCATCATCTCCCATCCTGAGTCTCTGAGCCGGTTTGTATCACCGCCTCTGCCCCTCTTCCATCAATAAAGCGCTTAGACCTGGTCTGAACGGTCTCTCTGAGACGGAGACGCAGAGGGATGAAGAGCAGATACAGCACATTACCAGCACTTCCGCCCTACACTCATCAGCGATGACATTACTTTTACACACACACTTAATGCACACACACAGACAACTTTTTTTTACGTATATTTTTGTTTTCTATAATGTGTTCACTTATTATTTTGGTAATATGTTTTTATTATATAATGTGTTAAATGAATACTAGATCGTAATTTACCATAAAATTACAACTTCATTATCTGTTCACTGACCAGCACTGCAGAGACTGCACTATGTAACATTTGGAGGACAGTAGGAAACCAAACCCCCTCCATTCTTCCTCTCCCTTGATTTTAGGACAGTACTCTAAATGTAAAGTACATTCCTACACTGAAGTTCTCATGGACTACTAACTATCATCACCAGTAGATTGACCAGAGGAGGATGGGTCACCCCTTGTGAGCCTTGGTTCCTCCCAAGGTTTCTTCCTCAGCTGGGGGAGTTTTTCCTTGCCACTGTCGCCCCTGGCTTGCTCACTTGAGGGTTTTACATTTGTCTTTACATTTCATGTCAAATCTTGTCTTACTGGAATTCTGTGAAGCTGCTTTGTGACAACATCAGTTGTGAAAAGCGCTATATAAATAAATTTGATTTGATTTGATTCTGCAAAAGCCCCGCGACCAAAATTACCAAATTCTACCTAGTTTTATTTTAATTATTAGGACATTTATTAACAAATATTAATCTTAATACCTATCAATGGCCATACAATACATCAGATTTTTCTCACTTCTTACAATGATATATTTGATTGCAGAACACCTCAACAAACTGGCGTGTAACTCACTCACTCACTCACTCACTCACCTTTTGGGCCGGCACCACAGGGGGGCAGTATTCAGTCCTTTGTTTGGTCATGTTTTGCTTGGTCCAAGATGGTTTTTTTTGCCCAGGAGTGTACATAATATTCCTCCTGAAATCGTTTTTTTTTTTTTTTTTTTTTGCTGTAGGAGCTGCATCTTTTCTTCCAGAAAAAATTTACACTAGATGTTGGAACAATTATTTTTATATCACAAGAGCCACTCAACCACATCCTAAAGGTAAACGAATGGAATTCCATTACTCCAGTTTTACTGCTCCACACCCCGGTACAATCAGGCCTTTGTATTCCTCTAGTATAAATTTAGCATTTGGCATGGTGTCATTATGTGCAGCTGCTACTGACTGTCACAATATATTGCCCCTGTTCAGTGCCTTTTTTAAAAAAGAAGTAAATAAAGAAGTGTTTACGTAACTGAACACCTGGATCACCAATGGGTGCATCTTAAAGTAGGTGACCTCACTAATCGCAGGGGTAGGGTATAGTGTGACATCAGAATGTTAATGTTTCTGTATTTGATTAAATATTCACACTGTTATTTAACAAGGAGTGTTTTGGTTATGACTGACATTTTTTAATTAATTGTTTTATAATAATTTTATAAAATAGAGAAAACATCAGACTTGCACAGAACAGCGTTACATCACATGGGTTACGAAGAGAATGAAAGTATAGAACGTTTATTCATGATGTAATACAGTACAAGACTCACATGGACATGGATTAAGATTATTTAACATCATTCTCCATTTAAATCCTTGCTAGCCTACATTTATGATTAATCTTGTAGTGGCAAACCAGCCCTAAAATGTTAATAGAGCTTTATACATTCCAAGAAAATACCCACAATCTTTAAGTCAACATCCCAAGATTTAAACACCGTGTAGTATATAGAGCACTGTTAAAAAGCTCAAAGTCACTTTACAATCAAATGGTGGCACAGGTGAAAAAAGGACATGTAAATATATAAAGGAATAAATAAAACAAAACAAAAATGAAGGGAAAAGAGGAGAGTAGCATGACACGGACAGGACCAGAAAAAGAGGTGGGTCTTTAACTGAGATTTGAAAGCTGTGATGGGACGGTGCAACGAAGACTCTGTGGGAGATTATGCCACACTCTCAGAAAAAAAAAGATACAGTAGAGGTACATTATTGGTCGCTAAAGGTACAAAGAGTGTAAATATACCTTTAAAAGGTACAACAGTGGTTGCTAAGTACAGTTGAGTTGGTGCGATATGGGTTTATGGTTTGGTAAATGTAAGTGCATTAGCTGCAGAGTTTTGGATATAGTGCAGTGTTTTGGATGGCAGGTGGTTAAAAGAGGGCATTGTAAAAGTCCAAGCAAGAGGATAAGGCAAGAACTAGAGTTACAATGTGTGAATTTGAAGAGAGACTACAGTGCCACACAGTGAATGAAGGATGTCAAATCTAAAGGAAGACCTAGACCAAAGTTTTGCACTTTGAGAGATCCTTAGTCAGTTACCTGACAGGAGGAAAATTTTACCGTCAGAAAGCATGTTTCCATCAGACACATCTGGTTCCAGAGTGATGGACGGTATAGGTATGTGACCTACTATTTCAGCCTTCTCCTCTCTCTGTTCACAGCCACTGCTGGTGATAGCTTGCTGTGGAGGAATGGCAATGTCTGTAGAAACCTCTGTAGACACCCGTCGGGCAAAGGGCAATGAGTTGACACTGGAGCTATCCGCCTCACTCTCCGTCCAACAGGATTCGGTGTCCGAGGCCAGTCGGGTCTTCCCGTTTGCACGGGAAGCATTCCCAATGCAGATACCCAGGGAGCACTGACTGGTGAGGGTGGGCTTGCGAGAAGAGGAGCTGCTGACAGAGCTAAAGGAGGAACGCATGTCCTTCTCAGCAACACACATAACGCTACGGAGAATGGGAATATATCGGGCAATGGCTGCTCTGTACTTGGGGTGGGTGATGGCGTAGATTATTGGGTTGTGGATGGCAGAAGCCTTGGCAATCACCGCAGGCACCGAGTTCATGTACGGGGTAAAGAGGTGGGCATAGCCAGCAGTGGCAGTGAGAGCCACGATGGAATAAGGCGACCAGGAGATCACAAAGAGGAATATAACAAGCAGTGCCACTTTGGCCATCTTCCATTCACTCCGCATGCGCTCATACATTTTGTGCGTCTCCCCAGAGTCCAGCTCTTTCACCTCTTGCCGAGCCGATCTGATGGCTTGAAAAATGGCCAGGTAGCAACCGCAGATAATTCCCAGCGGAATGAAGAAGACGAAAAGGAACAGCAGGATTGTGTAGGCACGTACTGATGGCGTGAAAGACATGTAGTCCCAAGAGCACGACGTCTGCAGACCCTCTGGGACGTAGGCACTCCAGCCAAAGAATGGCGGTAAACTCCAGCCTAGGGAGTAGAGCCACACCAGAGCAAGCACGGCCCCTGCCCAGCTGCGGGTCACCTTGCCCAGCAAAGCTAGAGGCCGGGTGATGGCAAGGCAGCGATCTATGGCTATTGCTGTCAAGGTCATCATGGAGCAGATCCCAAACAAGCCTCCACAGAAGGCATAGAGCTCGCAAGCAGTCTCCCCAAACACCCAGCGCCCATGGAGGCTGGCCACAAAGAAGACAGGCGACTGGGTGAGGGACATGAAGAAGTCGGCCACAGCCAGGTTGACCACCAGCATGTTGCCTGAGGTGCGGAGGGATCGGCTGCGGCAGAAGACATAGATGACCAGAGCATTACCAATCACTCCCGTGACACCCACCATAAGGATGACTGAGCCGATGATGTAGTGAGCATGGTCTGGAACATCCACAGTGGGAAAGGGGTGAGGGGGCTCATGGTGGTGGTGGTGGCTGTTGGTCGGCCCATGGAAAGGTGCATGTAGAGACTTGTGCGTGTGGGCATTCAGGGAATCTTTGAACACGGCTGTGCAGTTGGATTCGCTGGGATGACAGAGATGCCCTCTCTGAGCTGAGTGAAGGCTCATGGCTTGGGTCTCGATCTTTCGAGGATTCACCAGGGAGCATTAAAGTAATTTTCCTTGTTTGCCAGAAGAACAACAGAGTCGAGAGTATCAAAACTGCATGGCATTGCTTGTTGCGAAGTCGGTAACCTCCTCCCTCGATCATTCTGGGATTAACTGTGACTAGCATTAGCTTTTTATATGTACATTGATCGGTCCACAAAGGACATTATTGATCCCCTGTCCTCTGGACTGGTTTCACATCTGTTTTCAAAATAGCAGCAGACAGAAGGATCAGCTCCATCTAAGCAGACCATTAGTGACCCCCTTACTGAATATTCCCCTTCAATATTCAGCTTGAGTTGATGCCCTGCCAAGCTTCCCCTAAACTCAACTGGGTCAGTTGGTAAAGGCCCGGGAGACAGCTGGGCCCTAAAAAGGGGCTGCTAGGATAAAAAGTGGGCCATGACATGCCATGGATTTTTGGGAGGCATTAACTGAATAAATGTGACCACTTTTCGTGAACTGGATAACCCAGTGGCCCTGCAGTGGTCCACATGGAGAAACAACACTTTTCTTTTTTACCTCTAATGAAACATAATGGACGATCTGAGCAGCTGCTTTGAGGAAAATCAATCGCGCAGGGTGTAAAATTGTAGAACACACTGTTTGTTCCAATGACCAATATCCTTCATCCTGGCAAAGTGCTCAGTGACCTGAAATGAATGAACCAATTCCCGTCTTCTCCATGTAAGCAATGGCCAACTTCTCTTCTGCCTCACAGTAGGGATTTCAACTTCTCATCACAGAAAACAGTGACAGTGGATAGTTTTGAGTTAGTAATATATATATTTATTGTTTCATAATGAAATCCGAGTGTACAGAAATAAACTGGGAACACTGTTTTTTTATTATTTTTAGGCATCTTCTGATTTTAAAGCCATTTTACAAACTAGCACCTTCATCACCTCAAATCCCAAACAAAACTTAACATCTCTTTTGAAAGTTACAAAAATATGAAGTGAATCTGATCAAACGTCTGGACAAACGTCTGGAGACACCTGCTTGCTTAAGGTTTCATTAGAAATACAGATATCAAAGCTCATTAGATATATAGATAAAGATCAGAGCTTCTGGGAAGGCTGGACCCTAGATATTGGAACATAGCTGTGAGAATCCAATTGCAGGCAAGGTAATGATAATGGATAATAGTTAGTTCTGAAGCTCTAGCACCAATTTACCAAATCCCATGTGTTGGTTATTGCTCTGAAAGACTTAAGTCCAGACGTCGGAACCTTACTGAACTCAGTGATTAGTTCTGGATCTCAAACACCAATCCAACTCATCTCAGCCATATTGGATGGAGCTCCATTGCTCCAGAGAACACAGTGTTACATATCCACAGCTGAATTCAGGAAGGTTTTTTCTACCCCCCAGTCACTTGGCACTGGGTGACCTTAGGCTCATATCCAGAACATCCTTTTGTATGAGCTGGTGCTCTTTTATATAGAGATTGTACAAATGGTTTGTGCACAGTCCAATGTTTGTATCATCAATGAGTGCAAATTAAAGCCGAAATTACTCATTTAAGGTGTCTACACAATTTTGGACATGTAGTGAATAAAATAAAGGCTGTTGTTGTATTTTTATTTTGAAAGCACACTAGTTTATGCATGTCATGTCATTCCAGGATATCAGTCTCACAAACCTCTAACTGTAGGTAAGACAAGTCGTTGGTGCAGCTTTGAGGTTTGGTGGCAGTATGATCTATATCTCGAAATCCATTTTCAGCAGAGTTTAAAGGTGTAGGTCCTTTATTCAAATTCAGTCTGTCCTCGTGTCTTACGTGGGTTCTTCTCAGCACCTGAGAGCTTGGGGAACGAGCAAAAAACATTAAGTAGTACACACTGATCCCATTTTAGTCTTAAATTTTGGAATTCATCTCCTACAGCAAGGTTTAAAAATGTGGGATACTATAAGATGAAAAAAAAACAAAGGAACACAGAGTATTTTTGTCTATTTTTAGCCCTTGCCTCTAGAAATGAAATACAGTGGAACCTCTGCCTATGAACTTGATCCGTTCCGTGACCCGGTTCCTAAGTGGAAAAGTTCGTTTCTCGAGTCAATTTTCCCCATTTAAAATAATGGAAAAGCAATTAATGCGTTCCAGCCCCCACCCCGAAAGTCACCCTTTCTGCACTGATATATGTTTACAACACTCTCAAATTAGTAAAAAAATACATGTAGCGTTACTAAAAATAAAAGAAAAATACAGTGGTAACAGTAATAAAAAAGAAATAATAAAGTTGTAAGTGGTTACACATCGCTACCTTGAAGATGTGACGACTGGCTGGAGGAGTAACACAGGCACTGGCTGTATGACGGGAGGTGGGGGGTGGGGGGAATAACGGAGAGTAGGTGGTGAATGTGGGGAGACGAAGCGTAGATACGGCTTAACTTAGCACGAATTTAGATGTCTGCTATTTACACTAATGCTAAATTGCTAAAGCTACAATGTGCTAATCTTAAAAGCTCACTCAAGTCTGGGCGCTGCGAGACTCGCCTATTGGGGTCAGTGGCCATTTCCAGCTGCCGGCTCGGAGGAGGCTCGGGTTCGTTTCTAGAGTCGTGGTTCGTTGGTAGAGGCAAAAAATATTCAAATGCCCGGTTCGTATGTTGGAAAGTTCGTTAGTAGAGGCGCTCGTTAATAGAGGTTCCACTCCCCTGACTTAAATTTAATTCACTCTTACACACTTGACTGGTGTAAAATTGTATTAGACCAGTTAGACCACCATCATTTGCCAATGATTTCTGGTATTTAACAAGCTCAGTTTAGCCTAACCTCTCAATACTGTATGATCTACACGTTACAGCTGTAGGCACCCATACATTAGAAGGAGTAAAAAGCATTTCCGCACGCTATTTAATGATATTCTGTGAGTAGCAGAAAAGGCTGAAAACCCTGTCCTACATCGGAGCTCATATTTCACACACTCACTCAATTTAATTTAATTAAACACTGCTGATTTCACGTAACAGATTGTAATTGGTCTTACCTGCCCCTGCCAGTGTGGACAGTGAGTGATTTCTCACTTGGCTTTGATAAGTGTGCATCATACAGTATAGTCTCAGTATTGGCCAAGCAGAATCCATTAGACCTCCATATATCTAAAGAGGATTACACCACAGTAATACTGACATTGATTAAAAAAAATTACATTTTATTAATTAAAATATTTTTAAAAAAAGCAACATGAAAGGCAAACCTGCCACTGTGACAGGACTGAACGGCTGAATCGAGTCGAAAGAGGTCCCGTGAAAAAATGTCATCATTGCCTCAGACTGGGAATACTAGGGCGAGAAGTGTAATTAATAATTAATAATATAAGAATTTAATCAATTTTAAAACATGAATATAATACGTTTTTTTTAATAATACACATACACACTAATACAGTAACACTAGGGTGACCAGATCTGAGAGGGGGGTGGGCGACTACTGATGTGCAGACTGACCAATTAAATATTTACAGAGAAGGTTATCGACCAATACCGGTAGCTCTACAGTCAGACCGTCCAATCAGAATATTTTAGGCTACTTCACCACGCCCCCTTCTCACTCAAGCGAACCAATCGGAGTAGGGGAGGGCGGGACTAGTTTGTGAACAAAGCGCTTCTCTAAGTTCTATGTAAGCGCTAGAAAAACAAAATTTTTGTGAAATTTATTCAGTTAATGCCTCCCAAAAATCCATGGCATGTCATGGCCCACTTTTTATCCTAGCAGCCCCTTTTTAGGGCCCAGCTGTCTCCCGGGCCTTTACCAACTGACCCAGTTTTTTTGTGACGTTTGTGAAATTCCGCCCGGACATTTTTTTAAGTCTAAAAAAGAGGACATGTCCGGGTAAAAGAGGACGTCTGGTCACCATAAGTAACACATATATGTAAAATTCATTAATATATTTATATAAAAAATATGTGGTGTACAAATATACATGAATACACAATAATACTGCCCCCCCCTCACTTTTTTTATTCTTTGAATGTAACCATCTATCCAGTTAACCTATCATCTGTTTCTATTTTTAAATATATATTTCTAAATGTTTTTAAATTCAACACATGTACCCATACCTTACGGGACATGCTGATTATATCCCGTAGTATTCCTTCCACTTCAGACAACCTGGTTTCTTCATCTGCATTTTTCTCTGATTCTCTTATCCTCTGAAGGGCTGAAAGTGGGGAAAATTTAATCAAGTTTTAGTCCAAGATCAATCACACTTATGACTGTAAAAAAAAAAGAAAAGAAAAAGAAAAACCCACAATTAAGACCATTAGAACAATTAGCACTAAAAGCTGATGGTTTCTAACTACTATAAATGATGTTATTGGTCATTGTTTGAGGTAACTAGTTAACTTAGTTTCCAGTAGGACATCAGTAGGACAAGTCCAAGTTCACTGTTTAATCATTAGATTATTTTACAGATAGATAACAACCCATCAGGCATTGAAAACAGAACCTACCCTCCAGCACCGAGGTTTCAACCGTCCCTCCATCTCCTGGAGCAGACGATGTTACTGCTGATAACTCCGTCCACAGTCTCTCCACCTCTCTCTCTAACTCTGAGTTCCTTCTTTTTGGTTTCTCCTGAGTCCTCAGCTCCTCTTTCCTCTGTTTCTCTTCCTTTTTGTCCTCCTCCTGAGGAGAGCTTCCCTCCATCTGGCGACGTTCCCCTTCTCCTTTAGAAACACTCGGTTTCAAATGTTAAGAAGACACAGAAAACTTACTTTATAACCGATATAACAAACAATACGACAAACTAGTTATAGCGGCCGCTAAACCAGACGACTCCACACTTTCATGCTAGCTGATAAGTTTCTTATTCGAATGATACATTCCACCTTAAACGCCGCCGCGCGGAAAATATCTGTGACCGTTATATTCTACGACTGAGGCGCCATTTAAGGTGGAACGGAGATTTAGAAGAAGACGCTGAGTAATATAAAGCCAAATTTAGCTTCGTGTAATTGTGGGAGGGGAAAACTTTACAGCGTCGTTGTATTGAGGTTAAAGCAGATTTATGTACATTCCCTTTAGACTCCCAGACCATTTTGGATTAATTGTACAAAAATACAGTCTTACCTATGATTGGGGCACATAAATATGGTGTGATTGCAATTTGGAAGCCTTCCAGCATTCCCCCTCCGTGTTGACGTGAATCAGTGAGACCCCAGGTAGAATAATCCCCTTTAAATTGGATTAGGGCTGAGATTTATTTTTCATACCGAGCAACACCCTTTGAATGAGCCCCACCACCAAGTGTTCACCTCAGAGCTTCACCAAACAGCTCACCAAATTCAGAAGAAAATCAAGATCAATATCAGAAGAAACCCACCGGGTTCACTCTATTTGAGGTGTCCTAATATTCACAACTCTTCTTTATCTTATGATGAGTAAACTGGGTAAATTGTAGTCACGTCTTTTTGATTACACCTATTGAAAACCATGTAATACATTGGGATGCTCTGGGGCAGTCACACATGAGCTTATTGTCACCATGCTGCACCCCAAACCTGGGCTAGAAGGGTATAAATCTCCCTGAGCATTGGGCTGTGGAGCATATAGGACGAGCTGGAATGGCATTTGTGATTTAAAAGAAATCATCCATCATCAGTACTTGATTTTACCAATGTTGCAGCATCATCTATTGCTTTTCCCGAGGAGTAAAGGCTGTTACATCAATACAGTTCCTCTTAGTACCTTTCATTTTAGCGACTGTCCACAAACTTTTGTCGATACAGTGTTAAATCAACCACCAATTACACTTTAAGTGTGAGACCTTCAACAACAACCCACCAGGTAGACTGTGTATTTCATATAAAACCTGTATTTCACCAGGTTCTCTATCTATTTAATATTTTCTGAGCTATGGACCACAGCTGAGCTACACTTTGGTGAGTTTCATGTCACATTAATTCTCATTACTGCAAATAAACACTGCAATTTCCAGAAGTGAAGGATGGATTAGAGAGGGGATACGTGAAATGTTCTCTGACTCGGACCTACAGTGTCACTAACAGCATCTAAAGACTGAAACACTATTTATTATTAAAAAACAAGGCAAAATACAACAAATATATTTCCATTTTGCATAGTGCAACTGTTCACAAACATTCAAATGAACAATTGTACAAAAACATCTGTACAAACATTGTGAAAGAAAATAATCAAACGGATGGGTTTAAAAAATGTAAACATTTTATTACAGTCCTGATTTATTTGGAAGGACGTCTTTTGGAAGAGCTGTTGTGAGAGCTGGAGCGTGGCCCCGCTGAAGGGGACTGATCAGAGCTGTGATGTTTGCGTGTGTGTCTCAGTAGCAGCTGTCGGTCAGGAGTGGAGTACTGACACAGGGGACAAGGGAACGACTCTCCGGTGTGATGTCGGCGACAGTGGAGATCCAGGCTTTTCTTCTGGATGCTGGCAAAGGAGGAGAGTTTTTTTTTGGGGGCTGATCTATTATAGAGCTCCCACTCCATGTTTCTGATTGATATCACCGTGATATTTATAAAACATTTTAATATCCTTTCATTAAAGTGTGGAGTAATACGTTTATTCATTTCTGACTTGATTTACTTACCTTTGGCTTTGACTGAAAGCAGCCTAAATGCAAGTGGTGGTAGAGGGATGTGATGTGTGGCAGTGATTCCATCAAATTTAATGAGAAGGGCTATGCCTTAAATATAATCCCATATCATAATAATCCTAGTCATTCATCCAATTCTTTAACCATTTTATCATGTTCAGTGTCAGTGGGTCCGGACCCTGCCAAACCTGACTCACTCTGCGCAAGGCAGAAACACACCCGTCCATTATAGATCACAAATGCCAAAGCCTTCTCTGGGCCCCAGCACATGATATGGTGACGTGCACATTTGTTAAGGCACTGTTAATGCTGAATGATATATACTGGGTTTGGAACAATATGTTGCCATCCAGGGCGGCACGGTGGAGCAGCAGGTAGTGTCGCAGTCACACAGCTCCAGGGGCCTGGAGGTTGTGGGTTCGATTCCCGCTCCGGGTGACTGTCTGTGGGGAGCGTGGTGTGTTCTCCCTGTGTCTGCGTGGGTTTCCTCCGGGTGACTGTCTGTGAGGAGTGTGGTGTGTTCTCCCTGTGTCTGCGTGGGTTTCCTCCGGGTGACTGTCTGTGAGGAGCGTGGTGTGTTCTCCCTGTGTCTGTGTGGGTTTCCTCCGGGTGACTGTCTGTGAGGAGTGTGGTGTGTTCTCCCTGTGTCTGCGTGGGTTTCCTGCGGGTGACTGTCTGTGAGGAGTGTGGTGTGTTCTCCCTGTGTCTGCGTGGGTTTCCTCTGGGTGCTCCGGTTTCCTCCCACAGTCCAAAAACACACGTTGGTAGGTGGATTGGCGACTTAAAAGTGTCCTTAGGTGTGAGTGAATGTGTGTGTGTGTCTGTGTTGCCCTGTGAAGGACTGGCGCCCCCTCCAGGGTGTATTCCCGCCTTGCACCCAATGATTCCAGGTAGACCCACCGCGACCCTGAACTGGATAAGGGTTACAGATAATCAATGAATGAATGTTGCCATCCAGACAACGTCTTTTTTTCTGGAGAGACCATGTTTATTTCAGTAAGACAAGGTCAACAGCTTGGCTCCTTAATAAAAGTGTCTGGGTGCTAAAATAGTCACCTACCGACTGAAAACAACTGACATCAAATTAAAAATGGGAAGATATTTTGAATTATTATTATTATTATTAATATTTCAGTGGATGGAAGTGTGTGTACCTGCTGTAGGGGCAGTACTGGCAGTGATAAGGCTTCTCCTGTGTGTGTGTCCGAGAGTGCCGCCGCAGAGAGCTCCTATCGATGGAGGCGTAGGAACACTGAGGACACTTGTAAGGCTTCTCACCTACAGCAAGCAGAGAAGAAAATATTTTCTCTAAGATTCTCCTTCTAAGGAGCTGAAATGTCATGGCAACCTTAGCATGGGAACCATTCTCCCCAAAGGGCTTCCATTAGGCGCTAAATCTCTCCAGGTCCATGACAGTGAGGCACATAGCTGTGGTCCTGTCCAACACTTCCAGGCTGTTGCCACAGCTCAAGCAGAGTCTGTGGGAAAAAGTCTCCTAATAGCCCCATCATGGCCACAATTTATTCGCACGGTCAGAGGGGCCGAAAAACTGGCTGACAAGAGGTGTCACCATCCTGCAGCGCCAAATGCTAGCTGTACTGCTGTATACCTCCAAACTGTGTAAACAAGTGAATGTGCAGTTGAGATAACTGGGTAAAGTTAAATATATAATGAATTTTGTTCTTTCAGAGCCTGACACTTAAAACTAACCCAAGCCAGAGTCTGAATGGTGTACAATCACCTTTTCCAATTTAGTCTGTGCACAAGAGTCTGATGGCACCACTGACACATGTGTTAATACTTATATAATTGCTGCAATTGCTTTTGGGATCTGTTAAATCCTATTAAATATTTCTCAAAATTAGCCACTTTAAGGTGCACACAATCTGGACACAGATATTCAAGTCAAACGCGACAGCTCTGGAGCAGCTACACATGAGCCACAGTTCCCGCGCCCAATGCCAATGGTCAGCTAGAGGGATAATGAAGCCCTACAGCATTTGGCTGTTAAAAATGAGGTCTACAACTTGTTGGCCATCTTTGGAAGACATTGGAAAAAGCTTATTACAAACGGTTCCTATTAAAAAATGTAATGTAATGTAACGGAGTGGCGTCTCTGTACCCGTATGCACACGAAGGTGCTGGATGAGTGAGGCTTTTAGTCGTGTGCTGTAGTGGCACTGGGGGCACTTGAAGGGCTTCTCTCCCCGGTGGATGCCCATGTGTCGACGCATGGTCAGTTTAGTGGAAAATTTCCTGTAAACACAAAAATTTTCAAACCTCTATATTAGACTTTCATTTTTAATTAATAAAAGCTTCATGCTGTATGTGATACTTCCAGGAACCACTATCTGCAATGTTT
Source organism: Hoplias malabaricus (assembly GCF_029633855.1). Lineage (NCBI taxonomy): Eukaryota > Metazoa > Chordata > Actinopteri > Characiformes > Erythrinidae > Hoplias > Hoplias malabaricus. Next base: position 41,743,012 of record NC_089808.1, read on the forward strand.
GGGCAACAGTGTAAATCAAGTGACACTCCTATAACCACCCCTTCTACAGGCACCTATCAGCATTGTAATCTACCTGGGTAACCTAAAGAGCATGATCACATTTTTTCCATAATTCTGTTTTCACAGAGGGCGGCACGGTGGCGCAGCAGGTTAGTGTCGGAGTCACACAGCTCCAGAGGCCTGGAGGTTGTGGGTTCGTCCGGTTTCCTCCCACGGTCCAAAAACACATGTTGGTAGGTGGATTGGCGACTCAAAAGTGTCCGTAGGTGTGAGTGTGTGAGTGAATGTGTGTGTGTGTCTGTGTTGCCCTGTGAAGGACTGGCGCCCCCTCCAGGGTGTATTCCCGCCTTGCGCCCAATGATTCCAGGTAGGCTCTGGACCCACCGCGACCCTGAACTGGATAAGGGTTACAGATAATCAATGAATGGATGAATGAATGTTTTCAGATTACGCAGGATGCTGTTGGCTTTGTGTGGAGCTGTTAGTGAAAAAGGAGGGATGAGAACCTTTTCCTGACGTCCAAAATTCTTAAAAATATTCAGGCCTGTTCTAGGTAACTTTTTTGCATGTACATGTAACTGAAATCATAGTTTCTTCTGGTTTTGTAGATCATTAATATTACCATCAAAATATATTATGTTAAGAATAAAACAATAAATGAAGTAAATTAAAATAAAATACATAGTTATACTGAGAAAACCCAAAAATGTAGAAATCTAATGTAAATGCTAAAGTAAAAATGTAAAATTATTTTTTTATTCATTGTCTGTAACCCTTATCCAGTTCAGGGTCGCGGTGGGTCCAGAGCCTACCTGGAATCATTGGGCGCAAGGCGGGAACACACCCTGGAGGGGGCGCCAGTCCTTCACAGGGCAACACACACACTCACACATTCACTCACTCACTCACACCTACGGACATTTTTGAGTCGCCAATCCACCTACCAACATGTGTTTTTGGAGCGTGGGAGGAAACCGAAGCACCCGGAGGAAACCCACGCAGACACAGGGAGAACACACCACACTCCTCACAGACAGTCACCCGGAGGAAACCCACGCAGACACAGGGAGAACACACCACACTCCTCACAGACAGTCACCCGGAGGAAACCCACGCAGACACAGGGAGAACACACCACACTCCTCACAGACAGTCACCCGGAGGAAACCCACGCAGACACAGGGAGAACACACCACACTCCTCACAGACAGTCACCCGGAGGAAACCCACGCAGACACAGGGAGAACACACCACACTCCTCACAGACAGTCACCCGGAGGAAACCCACACAGACACAGAGAGAAAACACCACACTCCTCACAGACAGTCACCTGGAGGAAACCCACGCAGACACAGGGAGAACACACCACACTCCTCACAGACACCCGGAGCGGGACTCGAACCCACAAGTCGAATAAGTCGTATAAAGACACGACTAACACAATTTGACAGCTACAGGACATTCAGAAACCTGCAAACTCTGCCATAGCCACTCATTAGGTTACATATACGACGTTAAAGCAGTTATGTGTATGCTATAAATGTTCTGAACATTTGGAACGCAAACATTATATCATGGGAACTATAAACATTTAAATGAATGATTAAATAATATCTAATTAACTGAATTCAGGACTGATAGTGTCCTACCAGTGTATATTTTACCTATCACACAGGGTGCAGCAGAACTCTTTCCTTTTGGAGACCTTCACTCCATCACGGATCTTTTGGGCGTGCCTGGTGCCATCTTTCATCTCCTCATCACTCTTCCCCCTTCTCTTAGTCTTGAGTTTCCTGCTTGTTTTCTTCACCTGGCTCCAGGATTCCAGCTGCCCCCCTCTGGGGCATTTTGGGTAACTGCTTGATTTATTGTCCAGCTTTTGGGCGCCTCTGTGGGTGCATTATGAAGGGGCATTAAGCTCAGAATACACTACCACCTGGATTCATATGAATGTGGCTGAAGATCCATGCTATTAAACAGTGTCACAATCACACAATTACAGAGTTTATGTGAGAGCGCAAAGACCAGGTTAAACACAACAAAACAGACCAAATGAGCAAGGATAAATAAGAGCACTGAGTAACCGAGAGAACCGAACGCAAACAGCTAAAACCAGAGCTTCCTCGCTCCTCACTGCTGTGCGCTCGGGGTCGGGGTGAACAGCGAGCGGCTCATTATCATTTAAAGGAACAGGTGCTGAATGAGAGAACGCTGCTGTGGGGTTTGATCCTTCCGATCTCATCAAGACCCAAAGCTGTGTTCACTGGTGAGATATATATGGTGTAATATTTCCAGAACACAGACATATTTACAGAGCTTGAGGAACCTGCTGCACAAACTAAAGGAGCACAGTTAAAGGGGAAGGTTTTTTTTGGTGTGTTGGGATTCAGTTTATCTGATCATGTTTATATGAAGAACTTACGCATGGTAAGAAGGCTGGTGGTCCGGATCTGGATCACACGGTGTGTGCTGATTAAGGATGTGCTTGTGTATCTTCTTCCATGACTTTTCTAAGATCATCAGAATAATGAAATTAAAATTAAAGTAGTAACACAGATTCATAACACAGAGGAAACTTATAACAGAATTCATATATTCACATAAGAAAATAATTCTGTTTTTAAGGAAATTCAACTAGGAACTTTTATAAATGAATATATTGGATGAGCTCTAACTGCATCAAGCGGTGAATATTCTGCAAATACACTCCTCTAAAACAGTGGTTCTCAAACTGTGGTAAGCGTACCTCTAGTGGTACGTGAAGCGGCAAGAGGTGATACGCCAAATGACCTCGAAAAACGTACTACTTAATTAAGGAATTTATTCATAACTGAAAATCTATAGTTTTTATCTGTAAACTACATAATTTGCAAAGATAGAGAGTACTACGCATACACCGTAATTGATTACGTCTGTAAGGGAACGGCAGGTGGGGACAGCATCCCTCCGCTTATTTCCAGGGAGGGAGGGAATGTTATCCCCCAGTTTTTTGAGAAATCCCTGTAAAGAAAGCCCAGGTCCAGTTGCTTACTGGACGTACACAAAGGCTAGAGACAGACGTGAGAAATTTGTATTGTACTATTAAAAGGGCAAAGTAAAATTAAAAAAACAATCAAAGACCAAGCCCGAGAAATACTCTGGCGCCCAGAAAGACTAAAACCAGAGGCAAAAATAGAGAAAAACTAAGCGAGAATTCTGTACACGTGAATTCACAATAGAAGAAAACACTCGTCTGAAGAAAAACATGGCTGTTCTTCACATCATTACAGCCCTAAAACAAGGTTTAACACCGCACCGCCCCTCCTTCACATACTGCTACAAGCGCCGAGAGCGGCTATGACCTGTCCCCGGCGCCCCACTGTTTTCACCTGGAGCCCATTAAAGCACATGACTGATATTACAATGACCTCTTCTCGTTTCTTATTTCTTTCAAAGCGCTTATTGACCATACATTTTAAATGTGTTCTTAAATGTATAACTGTGTTTAAAACATTCATTTGAGGCCTAGTTATTTGTATTCTCTCTATAAAGTTTAGTAATTTAAAACTTAAAAATGCAGATTTAAATAAACAAAAAGCAAGTAAATAAAAAGCAACAAAAAATACAAAAATTCAAGCCAGGTTTTGCCTCATGCCTCCGGAACAGAGGGAGAACCAGGGGCCACGTGTTTCTGTGGTAAAAATCACAGGTGCTACTTGGAGGTTTTAGTTTGATAACGAGTGGTACTTGGTCTGAAGAGTTTGAGAACCACTGCTCTAAAACATGAAGGTAACATTTTATTAACGCAGAGGAGTAAAGAACTATCAGAACAGGATGTGTGATACCGTATGGCAATTTCTATTTCTCCTTATACTGAGATAATTTCATTTAAATCATAAAGTAATAAAAAAAAATTAAGTACTCTTTTTACCCGTGAAGTCACAGTAGAGACATTTGAATCCTCCCTGAAAGTGGCAGCGCTGGTGTATCTCCCACTCTCTCTCTGAGTGGCACCACTCGAGGCAGAGGGAGCACTGGGCCAGAGGAGAAGTCTTTGTCTGTGATCGATGATGCCGGTTGTGTCTCTTCTCGTGAGCGTCTCGCGAGTCTGCCCTCCTGAACTTTCTGGGACACACGCCGCATTTATGAGGTTTGGAGCTCCTCCTCCTCACATGGCTCCTCCAGTGCCGCTCCATATTCCCCCACTCAGCTGAGACCCAGCCGCATCGCGGACACTTGAAGCCCTGCTCTCCATCGTGGCACTTCAGGTGAACCTCCAGCAGGCTGTGGCTCGCCATGTTCTCCTGGAAACAAGAGAGGAACACTTGATTTGATTATGACTGTTTGGGGCAAAACATCATAAACTCTCAAGAATTAACACAAATTATTTTGGCACAATCCAGAATCCAGAATAAATCAAATTTATACAAATTGAAGGAAGGTAACTAACACTTATTTTGCATATTTTGAGCATACAACCTGTATTTTTGTTTTTACTTTTGGTGCATCTGTTGTCCACTCCCTCAAAAAATAAACGCTATGAGTACGCAAGGTGCAGTACACGCGTAAACCATAGGGGGCAGTGCAGGCAATGTTTTGAAGAAGGCTTTGTCAGAGCCAAGTCTGCAATTACCCACGTCTTTCTCTGGTCTGCCCTCTAGTGGAAGCCTCCAGTTACAGAAGAGTTACGTTCATGGCGCAGGCGGTTGTCTACGCAAACACATGGCCAAACCGCAAGTACATCTTTACCCATAAATAGTTAAACATGAGGCCTGACACAGTTGTGTAACATTAGGAAATCAGTGTAACTCCATCTGTTCTCGACTGATCCATCAGTATTTGATTTTCAGACTCTACCTGGCAGAAAACACAGGACAGCCCCCCGTCCTCCTCGGCTCGTTTCTGTATTTCAGCAGCGGTGAGCAGAGGCTGTTTGTCACCCACAGACCCATCTGAAGCGTCCTGCGCTCTGGTCAGAGTCAGTCCTCTGACTAAAGGGGCCGGTTGTGAGGGAAACTTAGTGCTGGAGATTCTGCACAGTCCGAGGGTCATTAAATGAGCCGACTGGGCCATTTCATCATCCCGGTCCTCAGTGCAGGTCATTGTAGCGGAGAGGGGACCCTGCAGGCCGTCTCTGGTGTCCTCCAGCTGGAACACAGCCTCGTCCTCGCTGTCCTCCCTAGGCGGGTCTTCCTCAAACAAAGTGCTCACCTGGACAAGAACAATCATCAACTGGCATCAATTTAAAAACAACTTTCTCTAAATTTTAGAGGTAATTGTTCACTCCTTTCACGGCTCAGTTCAGTTCTCCATTTCTGGGCCAAGGTTTGGTTTGGTTTTTGATATCTATGCCAATAGGTTCATTTGTATCCATGTTCTTATTAAAAAAAAAGTTTATATTAATGAAATTTGATTTGGTTTTCAAGGGCGGCACGGTGGCCCAGCAGGTAGTCACACAGCTCCAGGAGCCTGGAGGTTGTGGGTTCGATTCCCGCTCCGGGTGACGGTGAGGTTGTGTGTTCTCCCTGTGTCTGTGTGGGTTTCCTCCGGGTGACTGTCTGTGAGGAGTGTGGTGTGTTCTCCCTGTGTCTGCGTGGGTTTCCTCCAGGTGACTGTCTGTGAGGAGTGTGGTGTGTTCTCCCTGTGTCTGTGTGGGTTTCCTCCGGGTGACTGTCTGTGAGGAGTGTGGTGTGTTCTCCCTGTGTCTGCGTGGGTTTCCTCCAGGTGACTGTCTGTGAGGAGTGTGGTGTGTTCTCCCTGTGTCTGTGTGGGTTTCCTCCGGGTGACTGTCTGTGAGGAGTGTGGTGTGTTCTCCCTGTGTCTGTGTAGGTTTCCTCCGGGTGACTGTCTGTGAGGAGTGTGGTGTGTTCTCTCTGTGTCTGCGTGGGTTTCTTCCGGGTGAATGTCTGTGAGGAGTGTGGTGTGTTCTCTCTGTGTCTGCGTGGGTTTCCTCCGGGTGAATGTCTGTGAGGAGTGTGGTGTGTTCTCTCTGTGTCTGCGTGGGTTTCCTCTGGGTGCTCCAGTTTCCTCCCACAGTCCAAAAACACACATTGGTAGGTGGATTGGCGACTCGAAAGTGTCTGTGTGTGTGAGTGAATGTGTGTGTCTGTGTTGCCTTGTGAAGGACTGGCGCCCCCTCCAGGGTGTGTTCCCATCTTGCGCCCAATGATTCTAGGTAGGCTCTGGACCCACCGCGACCCTGAACTGGATAAGGGTTACAGATAATGAATGAATGATTTGGTTTTTAAATTAAATTGTATAAAAGACAATTGACTATGATGGACATGCCAAGTTTGTACTACCAGGTACGGCAGAGCCAGAGATTCATTCAATCATTCATTGTCTGTACCTGCTTATCCAGTTCAGGGTTGTGGTGGGTCCAGAGCCTACGCAGAATCACTGGGGGGAAACACCCTGGAGGGGGCGGCAGTCCTTCGCAGGGCGACACACACTCACACCTATGGACACTATGAGTCACCAATCCAACTACCAACATGTCTTTTTGGACCATGCGAGGACCCTGGAGCTGTGAAACAGTGACACTACCTGCAGCGCCACCATGCCTCCCAGATTCTGCACTCAACAGAATGTAATCATGGCCACCCCCTTGTGGGGGACCCGATCTATGAAGCATAAAGTGGTTAATTCAGGGACCACAAAGCAACTTAATTCTTCGTCTCATGAGAGTTGCACTTTATATAAAATAATTTTATAAATAATAATTTACACAATTACAGCTTACTCGTTTCTAGTTACTAAAATGACACTGCTACTTTGACCCCTCACACCTGGACTCACCTCACACGTCTGGGCGACATGAAGGTTGCCGTCGGAGCTGGAGCTGAGGGCTATGTCGCAGGGCGGGGGGCTGATGTTTGGGAGTATGCTGTACATGGGCAGCAGGAAGGACATACGCTCCATGTCCATCTGGTCCTCGCTATTTTTGGAGTCGGCGTGAAGGTCGTATGGAGAGCCGCTGTGGTCCAGCTCACTCTCTTCCTCCACCCTCATGTCCACGGTCAGGCTCTCCTCGTCCTCTTTCTCCAAGCACGGGAGGTGGGGACATGGAGAGGGTGACGAATGCCTCTCAGACACATGGCTGCTGATCCGGGCTTTCTGACCGCTGGTGAACTGACAGACACGGCAGCGGAACACCTCGATTAAGAAGGCCTCCACCAGCGAGGACAGGTGGGCTTCGATGTTCTTGGCCGAACTGCAGTAAAGGTGTGACGTGACGCTGTCCTCTGCAAGTCGCAGTGTCACAGGCTGGACATCTTGATATGCCTCTTTAATCCCACCCATGATATGGACTACAGAAGACGGGAACAAACAGACAGAAGTCATTTATCAGAGACATATTACAAATAATTCACTTGTTCAATGCCTGTGGATATTCATGTGAGGATCTGGAGCCCACCAACCCACACACGGTGAGACCAGATCACCCAGTCATTATTCTGTGGCCTACCTAAGCCTTAAAACATGGGATAAATTAGCTCTTCTGAATTGTGCTGCTCCTTACATAGAGTGCACACACTTTAGAATTGCCCCGCCCCCTCCTCTCAGTCTGTCCAATCACAGCACTGGACCTGCATTTACATGAGAGCACAAAGACAATGTTAAATGGAGCAAAACAGATATATTTATGAGCACTGAGTAGAAGTGAGTAAAAGAGAATGAAGGAGAAACGGCTAAAATTAAGTGCTTCTGCACCTCGCTGCTCACTGCTGTGTGCTCGGGGTCGGGGTGAACAGCGAGTGGCTCATTGAAGAGAGCTGTTTATACAGAGGGAGAACACTGCTGTGGGGTTTGATCCTTGTGGTGTCTTGAACGAATTAGGCCACAGACATTAAAATTCAGAACTGTGTTCACTCAAAGACAAGGGGGAGAATGTGTCTCCTTTAATGTGAAAGTGAAAAGTGGATCACCATGACACAGTATTTAACAAAACATGAATATACAGGCCATGGCTAGTCTAGACAACTGCCTCAATAGGATTACTCCATAACACAGGCTTTGAAGGCGACAACTATTTGCCCCGTTAGACAAACACAGTTACAGTGGCACTAATGGTGAGTAGGGGGCGATCACACTCATGGGCCCCTCAGATATATATATTTGAGCATTCTTGACTCACATGCTGTGTCCTAAACTGTGTCTTAGTGACTATATAGTGCACTATTTTGGGGTTCCTCCATTTTGTAGTGGGGTTCAAAAACACAGTGAACAATTTCCAATGCACTCAAACAATCCCACAATGCACTGCAGTGAACCCATGTGCACTAGCAGATTACCCATAATCCACTGTGTTTTTAGTAAAAGAAAAAAGAGCATGTGGTAGCGTCTGAATCAGGAATAAAAATCAATTTTCACTGCAAATGTCGTTTAAACAGGGGTCCACAAGATTCTCAACCGCTCTAGCCCCCTCTAGACTGACATTTCGCATGGTAACCTGAGACCAGTGTAGAGCTGCTCTAGAGCATCCCATTTGTTTAATGGTATCCTATGGAGATTAAAGGGTGTGTTCACTTTAAAATACTTTAATTCAGTTTTATAAGAGATGCCTCGATGTACTTAAATACACAATGTATTTGACCGGTTAAAGCAGACGTGGACAAGACGTAGACCCTTAAAAATGTATAACTGTGAGACAAAAAATGATCACACACACATCAGAACTCAGAGAGCAAACTAACCTACTATTTTAGAGAGGACACTCCAGTTTATATTAATCCACCAGCTTTCACTTGGCTCATCACTGTAGCCCAATATTAACTAAATGGACCTCGCCTCGACCTGCTGAACTGATTATTTAAACCATGAAGTAGCGCTACAACCTGCGTAATATTTAATAATGTGGGTTAAATGTCTTTAAACCACTATAAATGAGGAGTTCTCAGTGTGCTAAGCTACTATCCCTTTGCCGCCGTTGTTGTTGTGGTAGTTAAGGGGGAGAGGGAAAATTGTCAGCTCCAAAAAGAAAATCACAATTTCTCAGTTTATTTCCACAGTTTACCAATTGACAACAAAACACAGACATATAAGAAAAAATATTTATTTTGTGAGCCAAAGCCACATATCACAAGTCACATATACAAGTAATTCTCCATTTAAAAAGCAGTAAACCTTAAATTTAATGTAAGCTAGTTAGTTTTATTCTCTACAAATATATATGTCATAGCATACCACAAACCACAAAAATGCACAGCCCTAAATACTCTGAAGGACTGTGGTTTTTATATTTGAATATAAACATATATATTAAGGTTTTTTTTCGAAATTAGTGTTCTTCTACGTTTTTAATTGAGAGTGAGAGTTGACCCTCGGTGCCTTACTGCTGCTAACATGGAAACCTTGATAAGCGCCGTGAACGATTTCGAGTAAGAGATATTTACATGGTTCCTGCGTGTTTGTTCGTGGAGAAAGATATAAACGCAGTACTTTGGTACTAAAGCTGTGTGTCTTTGAATGAACAACTCTAAAATTGGGTTTTATGCGTTAATTACGAGTGAAATAACCGTCTAAATGAGCTCCGCGGCTAAAGCTAACGCTGTCTCTGTTGACGGTGGGGAGTAAACACCACCAGAGCTTAAACAGGCAGTTCGGCCTGTTGTTTTTTCTTAGGAGGGTTATAAGGAGGTCTAAACGTTAGCTCGTCTAAAGAAAGAGCAAAACAAGTCGCGTTCACACGACTAAAAATTAATTACCCATCATTTTAAAGGGCTTTCAGTGGTGTTCTGACCTGGATAAGTCTCTAGATTGGTTTCTCATGTGTGTCCCTTTAGATATTTAACGTACAAATGTGTAGGTAACGTTTTATTACATTTCAAACCTGAAGTAAAGCGTCTTTCAATATAAAACATGAATAAAACAGCACAATATGTATTTATTTCTACATAGCTAAAGCTCCCCTTGAAATATGAACATAAACCATGTTACTTCATTTGAATTAACACTTTTGAACGTGTGTGTGTGTGTGTGTGTGTGTGTGTGTGTTCATTCAAAGATTCAAAGATCCGTTTGTTCATCATAGTTACAGATGTAAAATCTATTCTCAAGGAAAAAGGTAATGCCTTTAAAATAGTTTTAACGGTAACTACACCTTTATACACCTACATTTAGTGTGCGCAGATCTCTGAAAATTCTGTTAGTTCCACCCTTCTGCAACAGGCACGTGCCTCAGAAACACAACCCTGCACGTGGACAGGACTGGTCCGTAAGGTTTATGATGTAAAAAAAATATCTGTCTGTCTGAATATCCCCAAACGTGAGTGTCTTTGAGGCAGTCTTGGCACTGACTGATTGTTACACTCATGATACACCACATGGGCAACGGTAAGAATGAGGTATTCGGATGTTTAAATGCCTGAAACATCTGCTTAACATCCCACTCATTTTAGAAAATAAAATACTGTCCGTGTCAGGCGTGTGTCTCGTGTCTTGTGCAGTACTGATTAATATAAAGATTGCATTTTGGTTTTTTGTTCCCAGAGAAGACGATGTGTACAACTCTGACAGGAGTGGGAATGGCTCTGGGGATGAAGACGAGAACAGGGTGCGAAGATCTGAGGACTTGAAAAGCGATGACATGGAGAAACATAAGCGAAAGAAACACAAGCATCACAGCAAGCACCGAAAGCACAAATATTCCTCATTAGAGGAAAAGGAGCACAGACACAAGCACAGGCACAAGCATAAAAAACGCAAACACAGAGATTCCTCCAAGGTGAATGACGAAGACGGCGTCGAGGAGGACACGGCGGACTTCGTCGCACTGAAGAAGTCCAGACTGGATGACTTGGCGGCTCTGGAGGATCTTGAGAAGCAGAGGGCCATGATCCAAGCTGAGCTTGATAATGAGCTGCTGGAAGGAAGGGTGCACTCAGGGATGGGTCTGATACTGCAGGGATATAACTCAGGCTCCGACGAGGATGGGGAGATGCAAGAAGGAACGTGTAATGGAGAAGAGCAGAGGGACAATCTGGACCAGGCTTGTATGACTCAAGTCTCTCCACCTGCTAAAGAAGCTGAAAGGGAAAGACCGGATTCCTGGCCTCGAAGAAGAAGCAAGTCAAAGGAGAGAGATCTCAAGCAGCACAAATCAGATAAACGAAAGAGTAGAACAGAGTCGGATTCTGACACCAAGCAGGGCACTCGAGGTCCAAGCCCGTCCCAGGAGCGGAGGTCGTCCAGTAGTCTTCAGCAGTCTAGAGACGGACGTCAGAGGTCCAGATCTCCTGCTACGTCCAGGAAACAACCGTCTTTACACAGGAGTCCCCATGCCATCTCAGCAGAAACAGAGCATAGTAGTAAAAGGGCCCCTTCCTCAACTTCAACACCGCAGCCTGAAAGTAGGCAAAGTGCAGAGTGTCCCAAATCACCAGAGAGAATGAGACGCTCTCGATCCAAAGATAGATATGGAAGAAAACTGGAGTCTGACCGCAGACGAGACAGGGACAAGTTAGCAGTTAAATCTCCCTCTAAGGAAGTGTCGTCAGGGAAGGAAAACCGATCGCCCCGCAGAAAACAGGCCCAAAGCCCGGCACGCTGGACCAAACCCTCTAATAGGACCAGGGAACACCATTCCCCCCAGCATCCTCCCAGGGCCCAGAGTGGTGACCAAGGGTCCAAGCATGGCCGCCCGGAGCCCCACAGCAGATCACCAGCAAGGAGGGCTCGGTCCCGTTCAGCAGAGAGGAGACCACGAGAATCTGACCGCCAGAGACCTTCACCCACCAGGTGTGGGACGTGTGTAACGTTGTGTTTCTTTTTATTAAATAACTTTTTTGTGATGTTCACGATTTTAATCCAAAATACTTCTTATACTTACTGTAAAATTCAGAGAATGTGTCTTCACCAGTTTGCTAGCTCTCTGGTCAGGACCAGTGTTTGATCTGTGGATCAGTGGGGAAATGGCAACAGGAGGCATTTGGATGGAGTAGAGAACTATGAACATTTAAAAGCATTAAAAATAGATGAGGATGTTATGCCTTATTTTTGCTGTTTCAGATGTATTAATTAACTACAGGCGATCAATTAGTACACAGTTCCAGGGGACCTGGAGGTTGTGGGTTCGATTCCCGCTCCGGGTGACTGTCTGTGAGGAGTGTGGTGTGTTCTCCTTGTGTCTGTGTGGGTTTCCTCCGGGTGACTGTTTGTGAGGAGTGTGGTGTGTTCTCTCTGTGTCTGCGTGGGTTTCCTCCGGGTGACTGTCTGTGAGGAGTGTGGTGTGTTCTCCCTGTGTCCGCGTGGGTTTCCTCCGGGTGACTGTCTGTGAGGAGTGTGGTGTGTTCTCCCTGTGTTCGCGTGGGTTTCCTCTGGGTGACTGTCTGTGAGGAGTGTGGTGTGTTCTCCCTGTGTCCGCGTGGGTTTCCTCTGGGTGACTGTCTGTGAGGAGTGTGGTGTGTTCTCCCTGTGTCCGCGTGGGTTTCCTCCGGGTGACTGTCTGTGAGGAGTGTGGTGTGTTCTCCCTGTGTCTGCGTGGGTTTCCTCCGGGTGCTCTGGTTTCCTCCCACAGTCCAAAAACACACGTTGGTAGGTGGATTGGCGACTCAAAAGTGTCCATAGTTGTGAATGTGTGTGTGTTTGTGTGTTGCCCTGTGAAGGACTGGCGCCCCCTCCAGGGTGTATTCCTGCCTTGCGCCCAATGATTCCAAGTAGGCTCTGGACTCACCGTGACCCTGAACTGGATAAGGGTTACAGATAATGAATGAAAGATCAGTTGGTATTTATTAAAGTAAGGTTATTCCAAATGTGCCACAAAACTAAACAGCTGGACTTACAAATGGGTTTCCGTGGTGACTGAAACAGTGACATTAACGTGAAGTCAACAAACGAGTTACAGTCGGCTTCTTACTCAAACATAACATTACTGTGGGGCTTCTGAATGAACACAGAGGTGGGCTTTGTTATTCTGAGAGAGCAGTAGTTCCCCAGAGTCGTCTACATGGCCTTTAATATTACACTCATTTAATGACTGTGTTTGTAAACGTTACGAACACTAGCCTCTGTAAATTCACCAACGTACACTGCAGCTATCACAAAACACTAATGTAAATACATGAGTAAAAACTGTAGATGGTACTTATGTGCATTTACAGAGGCTGAACTACTGTAATCCATCATCACCAGTCATAACACGGTTGTTATGTTTAATAACACAGTTATTGCAGGCAGTTTATATAAAGTGGGACCAAACATGTCAACAACAAACAATGTGGAACCTTGACTAATAATGTTTTGCAACTCTATATAAACCTGGTGTGTGTACACACTTGTTTGGTCATTTTAATTATGATCTCCATCCCTTTCAAAACATGTATTATCTCCCACTGAGCTTGGACAACGAAGATGATTTTGCCTCTGAACCCTGTAGGGTGCGCTCTCGCGACGAGGCCGGAGGTGGCAGAGTGCCGAGCCCCTCTCTGAGCTCCAGAAGAAGGCTGAGCCGGTCTCCTCTAAGGTGCAGATCCCGCTCCCCCAGGAGACACCCGGGCAGGTCGACTCCTCCCAGACGAAGGTGTTTGCCAATTACTAACCACCGTTTTTACAGTTCACAGACACCAGTGGTTGTTTTTGTTGTGGTTGTTGTTGTGAATACCATGTGAACCCTGGAGTTTAATGACTGAACAATGTTGGTTTTCTCTGTGTTGGGTGTTCAATCTGCATTTCCACTAAACCTGTTCCTGTGCTGCTTTAGGTCGTTGGAGCGGGACAGAGTGGGCCACAGGCAACAGCCACGCTCTAGATCTCAGGAGAGACGGAGGAGAGATAGAGAGAAAGAAGACAAGTTTAAGGGGAGTCTGTCTGAAGGCATGAGAGCAGAGCAGGACGAGTCCGATGAAGAAGTGTGAGTGCTCAAGCGCTTTCAGCGTGGATTTGTTCATGAATCGTGGTAGGGTTTGGATGTGAAACATGATTGTTTCCCACAGCCCTGTTCAGAACGGCTTGTTTCATCACCTGTTTCTTTAAAAGATAATGAGCCGCGGTTCACCACCACCCAAGTGCACAGCAGTGAGGAGCGAGGAGCAGCTCCATTTTCACTCGGTTCTCTTACTTTTCTGTTATTCCTCCGCACTCCTTGTGTCTGTTTAGCTGCGTTCTCACATAAATGTAGGTCCAGAGACTTTGACTGGACAGGGGAAATTCTAAAGTCTCTGGACGTAGAGTAAGGAGCAGGTCAGAGGTCAGTGTGAGGGGTGGTATACTCCACTCCAGATGGGTGTAAAAGAAATGAGCACAAACCCTGAACAAGTGATTTTATTTTACATATTATTTCCCTTTTAAGAATAATTATGGTTTTGCATTGTGTTCCCTCACAGGCTGGAGGATTATGATGTTGATGAAGAGGATGAGGAAGCTCTGATTCAGCAGAGGAGACTTCAGCGCTTGGCGATTGTGCAGGTCAGGCTTCATTTGCACTGTGTGTGTCGTGAATGAAATATAAACCGTATTCTGTGGAGACACCTGCAGTGAAGAGGTAGCTTTACGAACCAACACTAGAAGTCAACAGACAGCCGTATCATTTCTGTAAATACATTCTCAAAACGTATATCGAACCACATCCAGGTCTTTAAAAACTGTCAAAGTGGTTTAGGGGACATTATGAATTTTTGAAAACTCACCACGGAGCTGAAGGCAATGAGCAGCTGTTTATGGCGACAGATTCTGACACTCTTTGTCTGCACATGTCACGCTAGATTTGAAGATTGCGATTGTGTCTGAGTCCTGAACATTTTCTGGAACATCATTCCAGAGTTGGGGGGCTTTATAACAAAAGGCTGAGGCCTTCTGAGTTCTGGGAACTATTAAAAGTCCAGTACTGTGTGATCTGAGGAATCGTGGAGGCTCATAGTCTATAATAAGGTCTTGAGGGTGTTCAGGAGCGAGCCCATGTAGAGCTTTATCTGTCAATAACAGACTTTTGTAATCGATACGGAATTTAACAGGCAGCCAATGAAGTGATGATAGAACTGGACTGATGTGTTCACATTCTCTAGTTTTAGTGAGGACCCTGGCTGCAGCATTTTGAACTAGTTGAAGTTTTCTTAAATTTCTGCTGGCGCGCTCCAACTGTGCAGTAATCCCTCGCTACTTCTTCGCGGTTCCTCTTTCGTGGATTCGCTACTTCACGGGTTTTTTCAGGGGCGCTTATTGCTGCTATATCGCGGATATTGAGGGAAAATCTAGGAAAACCGTGAAAGTCGTGAGTAGCCAAAATATTTCATTAAATCCATTAAAATTGTATAAAATTCTTCTATATTTGTTGCTGTTATTAGCCCGTTGTCAGTGCTAAATGCGTGAGTGCACAAATCTTTATGCATATACTGTCTACGCTAAATCACAGCTTAGGAATGACTCTATTAAAGAAACTGGTGGGATATCACATGTAGTTCCAGCTGAAAAACATTATAGAACGACTGTTTAATGCAAAGAGTGGGTTGTTAACAGTAACAGGGAGGGTTTTAAAAGTCCAAACACTCGTTAAATACATAACAAAAATATATTTCCTCTACTTCATGGAAATTCGTTTTTCGCGGGTGGTCTTGGAACGCATCCCCCGCCAAAAACCAGGGGTCACTGTAGTGCGTTACAGTAGTCAAGCCTTGAAGTAATAAAGGCAGGTACTGTGTCTGTGTCCTGCAGGGATAAGGCATTTCTAATCGTGGTGATGTTGTGAAGATGTAAAAAAGCTGTCCTAGTGATTACTGCCTATGTGTTGATCACATGATAAATCAGGGTCAATTTTGATGGGAAGATGTTTTGCTGCTGAACCAGGTTTAACTGGAAAGTCAGTGAGATTTAGAATGATATCTGATCTCTTATTTCTGGCCACTTTTGGACCCAAAAGTGTTTTGTTACTGTTTTAGAAGGAGGAAGTTACGCAACATCCAGTCTTCACGTTTTTTACACAGTCCTCTACTTTCTTTAATCTGTGTTTGTCATCGGGCTTTGGCTGAAATTTACAATTGTGTGTCGTCTGCGTAACAGTGAAAGTTAATGTCATGGTTTTTCTTATAACTGTGCCTAGCGGTAACAAGTATAATGTTTACGTTTATAAACAGATAATGTTCCGTTAAGTAAGACTAGAGATTGGGTAAAACAATAAAACATAAGTTCAAGTCTTAGTAGGGCATTTAAACATCAGTCTTGCAAGAAATCATGTATCTAAACAATATTTAAGTATCTCTAACAGTGTTGTAATTCTTTGTGTGCAAAACTGCATGTGGAACACAACACATTTCCATTTCACGACAGATATTTCCCTCAGTGTAAAAGTTAGCTTAGCGGTTAGCTTCCTTTTCTCTGAGAGGAAAATCTACCGCCATTTTAACCCTTACATGTAGAGTACGGATACCAACACAGGACAAACGTAAACTCATTTTGAACCTCTCAAAACCACTGAATGTGGTAGCAACGGTCTCGTTTGACTGTCACAAGCAGGGGAGGTGGCCGAAGTTAGGGGGCGCTAATAATTTTAGCAGTATTAGCACCTACTTAAACGAAAGCGTTTTTATCTAAAAACATATTTTCTTTCAAAGTCAAGCAAGTCTTGACTTGACATTAATCCACACACATTTGACTCCTGAAAAATGTTGATTTGTGTGAGTAAAGCCCTTCTATTTATTTACAGTTAGCTAAGATTTCTAGCATTGTAATTAAAGTGGCCGGAACTTGGGGTAACTACGCTATAGTTAAAAGAGGACTGATAATAGCTGGAAGTACTTCTTTGAGTGGGAATTGCATTATGTTTTATATCAGCCACATCAGATGACAGCCAGGTCAGATTTAATACTGTGGGTTGAGTTTGCGGTCTAATATGTTTTATTTTATTATTAGAAATGTCCATAAAGACATTACACGTGAGAGAATTTGTGGTTGAGTACTTGCCTGATTTTTTGTAGTTGTGAAAATCACACTAAACAGTGCTCTCTGATTATTTTTATTATTGGAGATCAGCGAGGCCAGGCCTGAGTGAGCTTTAGTGAGGGCATTTCTATACTCTATAAAGCTGTCCTTCCAGGCAGTGGAACACCTACAGCTTGGTTGATCGCCATTTCCGCTCTAGTTTCCGTGATGTTTGTTTTAAAGTATGGGTTTTATCGTTGTACCATGGGGTGAGCTTTTTCTGTCTCATACTTTTTCTTTTAAGTGGTGCCACTTTTTCTAAAGTAGATCGACAGGTATTTTCTAAGTAGTCAGTCAGTACTTCTAGCTCCATTGGGTCTGATGGAGTGGGGACTGGGGTCGATAGTTCTGGGAGGTTTTCTATAAACTGTAGGGCAGTAGATGGTGTTATTGAACACTTTGTAGAACAGCGAGGGGACGTACATGTATTATGACTAAGACGTAGCCCATATGAAATTAGGTAGTGGTCGGAGATTGCTGAGGTTTGCGGTAAGATTAATTCTGTCTCTGTTAAGACCTAGTGTCAGAACTAAGTCTAAAGTGTGACTACAGTAGTGTGTAGGCCCTGTTACATTTTGAGTAATAACAGTAGAGTCTAGGATTGAAGTGAATACCTTTTTTATTGGGTCATGTGCCTTCTCAAAACGGATATTGATCTTCTACAATTATAACTTTATTATACTCACACTGTATACTTTATTGCGCTTAAAAATATCTTTTAGCTATTAGCTATATTTTAGAATAGGACATTTAGCTTGTTTTTAATCTATAATTAATTCTTAATTTGGTAAATTTATTACTAAATGAGTTTGTCTTGTCTTTTTGTTCAAATATATAACGCTACACTTTTAATTAATGTACGTTGTTTCCAGTATTTGGGCAAAATTACTTCAGTGAAATCTGTGTGATTTGTCTTTAAATAAATGAATGAATGAATGTCTACAACTGAAAAATGATTATTGTCCTTCAGTAGTGCTGATTGTCCTCTATTGCTCCCTTCTGCCTTGTGACGCGATGTGTTTTATTGCAGAAATATAAGGAGGACAATAATAAGTCAGAACCAGGCAGTCCTCAGAGTAGCCCTCGCAGCCGCTCGCCATCGCCAGACGACGTACTCGAGAGAGTTGCAGCTGATGTGAAAGCTTACGAGCAGGAGAACATGGACACTTTCGAGGCCAACATTAAGGCCAAGCACAACCTGCTTAGCCAGGATAAAGATGGTAGAGTGTTTTTCTGTCCTATACAGTGTTTTGTTCTCTACATTGTCAATGTTTGTGGCCACATCTTGTTCTGAAGTGATGGGTATCAATAGGAAAATAGTTCCCCTTTACTGTTTGATTGCATGACTGTCTGTGAGGAGTGTGGTGTGTTCTCCTTGTGTCTGCGTGGGTTTCCTCCGGGTGACTGTCTGTGTGGAGTGTGGTGTGTTCTCCCTGTGTCTGCGTGGGTTTCCTCCGGGTGACTGTCTGTGAGGAGTGTGGTGTGTTCTCCTTGTGTCTGCGTGGGTTTCCTCCGGGTGACTGTCTGTGAGGAGTGTGGTGTGTTCTCCCTGTGTCTGTGTGGGTTTCCTCCGGGTGACTGTCTGTGAGGAGTGTGGTGTGTTCTCCCTGTGTCTGCGTGGGTTTCCTCCGGGTGACTGTCTGTGAGGAGTGTGGTGTGTTCTCCTTGTGTCTGCGTGGGTTTCCTCCGGGTGACTGTCTGTGAAGAGTGTGGTGTGTTCTCCCTGTGTCTGCGTGGGTTTCCTCCGGGTGACTGTCTGTGAGGAGTGTGGTGTGTTCTCCTTGTGTCTGCGTGGGTTTCCTCCGGGTGACTGTCTGTGAGGAGTGTGGTGTGTTCTCCCTGTGTCTGCGTGGGTTTCCTCCGGGTGACTGTCTGTGAGGAGTGTGGTGTGTTCTCCTTGTGTCTGCGTGGGTTTCCTCCGGGTGACTGTCTGTGAGGAGTGTGGTGTGTTCTCCTTGTGTCTGCGTGGGTTTCCTCCGGGTGACTGTCTGTGAGGAGTGTGGTGTGTTCTCCCTGTGTCTGCCTGGGTTTCCTCCGGGTGACTGTCTGTGAGGAGTGTGGTGTGTTCTCCTTGTGTCTGCGTGGGTTTCCTCCGGGTGACTGTCTGTGAGGAGTGTGGTGTGTTCTCCCTGTGTCTGCGTGGGTTTCCTCCGGGTGACTGTCTGTGAGGAGTGTGGTGTGTTCTCCCTGTGTCTGCGTGGGTTTCCTCCGGGTGACTGTCTGAGGAGTGTGGTGTGTTCTCTCTGTGTCTGCGTGGGTTTCCTCCAGGGTGTATTCCCACCTTGCACCCAATGTCTGACTGACTCTCGACCCACCGCAACCCTGAATTGGATAAGGCTTACAGATAATGAATGAAAGAATGAATGAATGACTGAATATCTGATGCTTGGCACTGGGCTGGTGACCATAGCCTTACATAAAGCTGCTTCAGAGCATCCCTTTACATCCCTTCAGGCGGTTTCACATGTCTGCAGTTGTGAAATGGTGTCCACAACGGGTGCACTTTAAAGCAGCTGATTCACTGACCATAATTGGTGTCTACACACCTTTGTTTATACAGAGTATATAATGTCTTTCTTTTATAAATGACCATAAGCCATTGTACTTTATGGTTTGATTGGTATTTATGTGGAGGGGATGAGTGTTTCAGTGTGGAAGGCAGTCATCTAGAAAATGACTTCAGGACAAATGAAGATTCATGACGTTTTAATGTCTCCTCCAGGTGCTAATCTGAAGAAGCAGTCGGCCCCAGACATGTTCACGGAGTCAGATGACATGTTCGCCGCGTACTTTGACGTGAGTAGACTGGAATTGGTTTTCCGTTGCGTGGGTCTGTACCCGTCCATGCTTGAGTGCTTAAATAAAGTTGTATGTGTAAGTAGATCTGCACAGGTAGAGTTGCAGACTCTTGTCCTTCCCTTATTGCTTTAAACCGTTCAGGTAAGCTGAACCCTCTGTGCTGTGTGTTGGGAAAAGCTGTCCTTTTAAGCCCATGTTTCAGCTGAGGTATGATTTCCGTTTTGACAAAATGCATGGGTGAGGTGTAATGGGCATTTTTATTTTTGTCATTGCAAAGTGTGCCTCAACATTTAACCCATCTCTGGTAGTGGACATGCTCTCTCACACACACACACACACACACACACAAAACAGGGCACTAGAGGCATTGAGGATCCATCTGTCTCAACTCCTGGAGCCTAGTTTATCAAACAGACTTTCTCTTTAATCGATCATGTGAGTGTGATGCCAAAAAGCTGTGTAGATGAGATCAAATTTCCAGTCTGACGTATGAACAGCATCTATGTTCTCCAGTGACCTCAGAAGACAGTGCTCTGTGATATTTACCATGTTTTTCCTGTTCCAAAAACAACAACAACAACAAAATACATGACACTGTGACCCCTTTGTGCTGCTTCACCAGGAGGTTGAGTGTCGTGATAATGATTGGGCGTGTGTATTCTTAAAAATATCCCTGATTAAAAATGATTTAATAGAATTTCAGATGCCAACATATATGCAGTTCAACTTTTCTCCACTTGGTGGTGCACGGTTCTTTTTAATAAACGCTATTTACACCAGTAAGTCAATATTAAAATGACCTCTGTGTTTCTACACTTAGACACACCAGCTCCACTGACTGTAGAGGTGCACGTTGTTGTGGCAGAGATTTGTAGGCCTCTTTTTGTCCTGTTCTTCACTAGTCAGGACCTCCACAGGTCAGGTATTCCACAGGGGTGTGGATCATTCTCAGTGTTGCAGGGGCACTCATGTGGAGGTGGTGGTGCGTTAGTGTTTGATGCGCTGGTACGAGGGGCCATGTGGGGGGCCAGACCATTGAAGAAAGAGGAGAAAAGGGACTAACAAAGTAGGCATAGCAACACATACATCCTCAATACAGTCTGTAAGTGTGAACTCTAGATACTGAGTATAAACTTTACTAAATGGTAAGGTAATGTCCAAATTAATCCTTAAATAATGATTAGTGGAATTAGCAATAACTACCATTCTTTAGCATTTGATAAAGTCAAACAATGTTTGATTTTGTTTCTCACATTATTTAGTTATTAACTGTGATTTTAATTAATTGTGTAGTAATGCTTATTGGAGTCGTATTATTTATTCATTCATTCATTCATTCATTATCTGTAACCCTTATCCAGTTCAGGGTCACGGTGGGTCCGTGGGTACCTGGAATCATTGGGCACAAGGCGGGAATACACCCTGGAGGGGGCGTCGGTCCTTCACAGGGCAACACACACACATTCACTCACACACTCACACCTACGGACATTTTTTGAGTCGCCAATCCACCTACCAACGTGTGTTTTTGGACTGTGGGAGGAAACTGGAGCACCCGGAGGAAACCCACGCAGACACAGAGAGAACACACCACACTCCTCACAGACAGTCACCCGGAGGAAACCCACGCAGACACAGAGAGAACACACCACACTCCTCACAGACAGCCACCCAGAGGAAACCCACACAGACACAGAGAGAACACACCACACTCCTCACAGACAGTCACCCGGAGGAAACCCATGCAGACACAGGGAGAACACACCACACTCCTCACAGACAGTCACCCGGAGGAAACCCACACAGACACAGAGAGAACACACCACACTCCTCACAGACAGTCACCCAGAGGAAACCCACGCAGACACAGAGAGAACACACCACACTCCTCACAGACAGCCACCCAGAGGAAACCCACGCAGACACAGAGAGAACACACCACACTCCTCACAGACAGTCACCCCGGAGGAAACCCACGCAGACACAGAGAGAACACACCACACTCCTCACAGACAGCCACCCAGAGGAAACCCACGCAGACACAGAGAGAACACACCACACTCCTCACAGACAGTCACCCGGAGGAAACCCACGCAGACACAGAGAGAACACACCACACTCCTCACAGACAGTCACCCGGAGGAAACCCACGCAGACACAGGGAGAACACACCACACTCCTCACAGACAGTCACCCGGAGGAAACCCACGCAGACACAGGGAGAACACACCACACTCCTCACAGACAGTCACCCGGAGGAAACCCACGCAGACACAGAGAGAACACACCACACTCCTCACAGACAGTCACCCGGAGGAAACCCACGCAGACACAGGGAGAACACACCACACTCCTCACAGACAGTGACCCGGAGGAAACCCACGCAGACACAGGGAGAACACACCACACTCCTCACAGACAGTCACCCGGAGGAAACCCACGCAGACACAGAGAGAACACACCACACTTCTCACAGACAGTCACCCGGAGGAAACCCACGCAGACACAGAGAGAACACACCACACTCCTCACAGACAGTCCCCCGGAGGAAACCCACGCAGACACAGAGAGAACACACCACACTCCTCACAGACAGTCACCCGGAGGAAACCCACACAAACACAGAGAGAACACACCACACTCCTCACAGACAGTCACCCGAAGGAAACCCACGCAGACACAGAGAGAACACACCACACTCCTCACAGACAGCCACCCAGAGGAAACCCACACAGACACAGAGAGAACACACCACACTCCTCACAGACAGTCACCCGGAGGAAACCCATGCAGACACAGGGAGAACACACCACACTCCTCACAGACAGTCACCCGGAGGAAACCCACACAGACACAGAGAGAACACACCACACTCCTCACAGACAGTCACCCGGAGGAAACCCACGCAGACACAGAGAGAACACACCACACTCCTCACAGACAGCCACCCAGAGGAAACCCACGCAGACACAGAGAGAACACACCACACTCCTCACAGACAGTCACCCGGAGGAAACCCATGCAGACACAGGGAGAACACACCACACTCCTCACAGACAGTCACCCGGAGGAAACCCACACAGACACAGAGAGAACACACCACACTCCTCACAGACAGTCACCCGGAGGAAACCCACGCAGACACAGAGAGAACACACCACACTCCTCACAGACAGCCACCCAGAGGAAACCCACGCAGACACAGAGAGAACACACCACACTCCTCACAGACAGCCACCCAGAGGAAACCCACACAGACACAGAGAGAACACACCACACTCCTCACAGACAGTCACCCGGAGGAAACCCATGCAGACACAGGGAGAACACACCAAACTCCTCACAGACAGTCACCCGGAGCGGGAATCGAACCCATCGGTCCCTGGAGCTGTATGACTGCGACACTCCCTGCTCCCTGATGCACCAACGTGCCGCCCTTGTATTATTTAACACATGCTTAAATGCATTTATTAAATGCAGTGTGTTATTGTAAAGTGTTACCAGTGAACCTAATTGGCTTATCTCTGTATAATAAATGTGTAGAGAAGAGCTCTACGGAATGTAGACTTCATCAAATAACACGTGTTAAAGTGCAGTTTTAGTTTTGAAAAAGAGTAAAATCAGGATCTAATGGTAAATACGTGTAAATATTACATTAATAACATACGTGTATTAAACCACGATATTTTGCGGTGTGTCCAGAAGAGTTTCCCTTTTTTCCTAAAGGGGGAACAAAGACTTAATCATCATTACTCAACTTTCAACAACAAAACAAATACCGCCACATTTCAGGTTGGATTTGACCACCTCACCACAGTCTCTGCCTGAATGAAGTAAACTAGGAAATTACAAACCTGTAATTGCTTCTCTGCCCATTGCATCATCACCAGATCTGTTTATATTGTCTAAAAATTATACACGACCAAGTGATAGTTTTTGTCTGTTTGTCTTATCTGGGATCACCTGTGTAATGGAGCCTTCGGGTAAAACTGCATCACCTGTTTTCATAAAGTTTAATCCTATTACAATTAGAGTACAGTTCAGATACAGTAGAGTTGTTCCTGGCTTCTGTTGTGGTTGCTGCTGGTGACATAACGTCCTGTCCTAATACTCCTTGGCCACTGTACCTTCAGAGTGCAAGGCTGCGAGCTGCAGGCATCGGGAAGGACTTTAAGGAGAACCCCAGTCTGAAGGACAACTGGACGGATGCAGAGGGATATTATCGTAAGTCTCGTACACAGCACACGCTTGAGTCTTTACGGCCTGCGTATGTGTTCAGTTAAGACGCGTGGCTGATGAAAAGCAGTGTGTATAACCTTTAAGCATGGTGTTCGCTCGCTTGTCTGATGTTTTCAGGGGTGAACATTGGCGAGGCGTTGGACAAGCGCTACGATGTTTATGGCTACACAGGGCAAGGAGTCTTTAGTAACGTTATCCGTGCAAGAGACCTGGCCAGGGCCAATCAGGATGTGGCAGTGAAGATTATACGCAACAATGAACTAATGTGAGTGAACCTTCATTAATAAACGAGTGCCTTCAGAATATTGTGGTACGTATCTCAGAAATGTCTTTAGGAAAGATGACATTTATATATTAATATTGTCGTATTTTCTTCACAAAACGAACCTGTCACAAGTTAAAGATGAACCTCTTTGTTATGAGACACAGCCTGACCTTCAATGTGACCCTGTAGGCAGAAGACAGGCCTCAAGGAGCTGGAGTTTCTGAAGAAGCTGAACGACGCAGACCCTGACGATAAGTTCCACTGCCTGCGGCTTTTCAGGCACTTCTACCACAAGCAGCACCTGTGTCTGGTGTTTGAGCCACTCAGGTTAGTCTCCCTTTAAAACAATTGTTCACACCCTTCTTGAGGTGTTTTTACAGTGTTGTAGGGGACGTATGAAAGAAATAAACCACTTTTATCAAGGAATCTGGAGTGCACTAACCCACACCCTGAAACAAAACCGCCCAGTCATTTTAAAGTCAGAAAACTGGTCTTACTAGGCCTCCTCATCTGAGATTCTCCACAACCTCTGACCCACGTTTATGTGAAAGAGCGATGAGACAAGCGCAGAACAGAGCAGAACAGGTACGGCAAGCTCTGCTTTAAAACTGAGAAAAAGAGAACAGATAAGAAAGAGAACTGAACAAAAATAGCTAAAATCCAGAGCTGCTTCTCCTGCTGTGGGGTTGGATCTTTGTGTGATTTTGACCAAAGCAGGTTACAGATATTTCATTAAGACCCCATGTTCACGTGTGGCAAGGTGGGAGAATATGTCCCATTTAAAGGGTCTGTCTCAAAGCCTAGTGAGCTGTACATAGCAAGCATTTTATGTCTTAGTGTGCACGCTCCTGATTGGCTGTCCCGGTTCTTAGAGTTGATACGCTGCCTACTGAGATACCTTCATCTGGCCTGAGTTTAAGGCGGCTTCAAACTGTCCCTCAGCCATGAAGGCAATCCCATGATGCAACGTAAGCACAAACTCTCGTAATTGAAACTGTAGTAAAACGGGAAGACTAGACTCTATTGCGCTGAACAACTGAGGCAACGCTAGCCACTGAAGGAAGTAAACACCGGTTGCGTGCAAGGGACGCGAACAAGCCGTGACACAATCACTCTCTAACTAGTGCATCTCAGTCTGCCTCATGAGGACAGACATCCGTTTGAATGCTGCTGACTTAAACACCTCACTGTCACTAGGTTTTGGGGCAGATCTAAAGCCTTGACGTCTAGCTGCTAAAGCAGATGTCAGTCTGTATTATTAGCTCATCCTTTGTTATTGTAAGTGATTAAGTCCTTTCTAACGGGTTGGTATGGTCTGGACCCAGCATGAACCTCCGCGAGGTGCTGAAAAAATACGGCAAAGACGTGGGGCTCCACATCAAGGCAGTGCGCTCCTACAGCCAGCAGCTCTTCCTGGCCCTCAAACTCCTCAAGCGCTGCAACATCCTTCATGCTGACATCAAACCCGACAATATCCTGGTGAGGCCCGTCTGTCTGAGACCGTTGCATCATACACTAAGCATCAATGGCTGGTGTTCGGCGTTTCTTAACTGCACTCTCTTCTCTTAGGTCAATGAGTCTAAGACTATCCTCAAACTCTGTGACTTTGGCTCGGCGTCCCACATCGCTGATAATGACATCACGCCCTACTTGGTCAGCCGCTTCTACAGAGCCCCAGAGATCAGTGAGTAGTAGACCACACTAACGTCTCAGCCACCGTGAGGATTCGTTATATTTCATTAGACGCACACCTGCTTTAATTTAAGGAAAGGTTACCTTCTTGAACAGTGACCAAACACAAGGTGACTGAAGGTGACATAACAGTGTGCACCCTTATTTATGTATTAGTAATAATACAAGACGTTTACCTGTTATATTATGTACATATTTATACAGTAATGCGTTGTGTTAGTATTTAAAGAAACACTAGGTAAGATTTGGTATTTTTGCTACTGATCCTGCACTCCCCCTATAGTTGCAGAGTTGAACACACCCTTACAGCACTGTGCGAAAACCAAGGGGATAGACGGTAGGTGGGGTGGTTTCCTACCCTCCTCCAAAAGTTAGATAGTGCACTTTCTGCTGTGCTGAGCCTGGAGAAGCAATAGCAGAGACTGTATACTCAATGTTATAGTTCAGTGGAGCAACACAATGATTTTGATTGTGTAATTTGAAGGGATAAATATTACCTAATGTTACTTTAAATGTGTTAACTGCCTGTGCTGAGCTGCCTGGGGGGTGTAACCGAGTCAGCCTAGATTTGCATGTTCCTGTAGCAGACAGGAGGTGAAAGGTGTCCGTATGGATGTGCTGGAAAGTAGTGTGATGTAAACATATCATTTATTCTGATTGGTTTCTTGGCCGAGCTGATGTCACTTAAGTTGTACCCTTCCCACTGAAGCCTAGGAGATGAAAACTGCTGAATAGATGTAAAAATAAAAATGGAAAATCTGTCAACGAAAAAAAGCCTGCATCAGTCTTTCTGCCCGGCTTCAGAGCATGTTCAGCATTAAAGTGAAAAGAAAAATACAGGTCATGAACCTGAGTTTCCTCAATATATAGGTGGCAGAGAGAAAGAGCTGCAAAAACTAACACCTATACCAGCCTTACTGGCAAAGCAAGAGATCAGATAAACATCCTCAGTAAGAAAGCGAGAGAGAGTCTCACTTTGAAAGGTGCCCAGGGCGGTAAACACAAATAGAATTCTGCACCATTCTCTCTGCCCTGCTTCAGTGCACATTCACCATTTAAAAAAAGAAAAAGGCAGGTCATGAACCCGAGTTTCCTCAATACACGGGTGGCGGAGAGAAAGAGCTGCAAAAATTAACACCTATACCAACCTTACTGTCACAGCAAGAGATCAGATAAACATCCTCAGTGAGAGAGAGGGAGTGTCAGAGAGAGAGAGAGAGAGAGAGAGTCAGAAACAGAGAGAGAGAGAGAGAGAGAGAGAGAGTCAGAAACAGAGAGAGAGAGAGAGAGAGAGTGTCAAAAACAGAGAGAGAGAGAGAGAGAGAGTGTCAAAAACAGAGAGTGTCAGAAACAGAGAGAGAGGGAGTGTCAGAGAGAGAGAGAGAGAGAGAGAGAGAGTCAGAAACAGAGAGAGAGAGAGAGAGAGTCAGAAACAGAGAGAGTGTCAGAGAGAGAGAGATGTTTCATTGATAATGGACACATCATAACTGTTGTCACATATGAAGAGAAGTAGGTCCACAGATGTTACGGAGTTGTCCTTTCACACGTCTTGTGAAGCTTTCTGATTGTCTGTGTCAGACGTGTCCTCGCAATTCTTCTGTGTGCTTTAGGCTTGGAGCTGCACCTGTGCAGTGTGTGCAGATGTCAGGAGTCTCCAGAACATTCCTGGCTCTATTCCCACGCAGGCTCACTCTAGGGTTCTAGGGGGCTGTAAGGTTAAAGCCTGGGTATTGTCTTGGAGAAACGTGCATTTGTGTTCACACATGAAGCTCCTTATAAGGCCCTGGAGAATCTCTGTGGCACCGTGCATGTGTGGAAGGGAACTGTATAAAGAAATGTATTAAAAAGAGTGGACAGTAGCTTTTAAAATGATAATGATTCCCATAAATTCTTGGATTTGATCTGTGTTTCCTTCGCAGTCATCGGAAAGCCGTATGATTATGGGATCGACATGTGGTCTGTGGGCTGCACACTGTACGAGTTGTACACAGGGAAAATCCTCTTCCCCGGAAAGACCAACAACCACATGCTCAAACTTGCTATGGACCTGAAAGGAAAGATGCCCAACAAGGTAAAGACACTGTGACGCGTCGAATGAATGCTGCTGTGACGTGCATCTGATACAGCACTGCGCTAAAGTCCTAACCACCCACGACTTTTCATTTCCTGTAGTAATGTTATTGGTTTTATTCTAATTTTTTAGTTTGTTTTCCCAGATGATCAGGAAAGGCTTGTTCAAGGACCAACACTTTGATCTGAACTTGAACTTCTTGTACACAGAGGTAGATAAAGTCACTGAGCGGGTGAGCATCCTTTATATTCACTTTCCTGTCTAGCTTTTTAAGCACGGTTGTGGATCACACAAACACTCTTTTCTTCAGGCCTCATTTCTGTTTTTTTCATGTTGTGCTGCTGCCCCAGTCTTGTCCTCACGTGTCTGTCTCCTTTCCCTTAACCGCTGTCGCTCTTTTTCCCCGCTCCAGGAGAAAGTGACGGTGATGAGCAGCATCAACCCCACCAAGGACCTGCTGACTGATATGGTGGGTCGCCAACGACTGCCGGAAGACCAAAGGAAGAAGGTAGTTCAGCTCAAAGACCTTCTGGACCAGATACTTGTGCTGGAGCCAGCCAAGAGGATCAGCATCAACCAGGCCCTGCAGCACCCGTACATTCAGGAGAGGATGTGACCGTCCACGTGCACACGATCACACAAGAAGTGCTCAGCAAGTCTGCCAGCCAAGTGACGGTTTTGTATCTGCAGACATGACTCAGAGACGTTATTTGAATAATATTTCAGCTGTTAATTACGTTATGAACTGCTATGCCATCTTTGTTTCATTTTAAGTTTAAAGACAAGTTGCTAAAGTAGCCCCCACACTTTGAATGACGCTGCAGATGGGCTCTTTAAATCTATTTCTGTTTGTTTGTTTGTTTTTTCCCGCTCCTTGCATTTATTTTCCAAGCCCCTGCTGGTCATTATTCTGTGGTGTAGCTGTGAAGGCAGATGTATTTGATAAAACTATTCAGGGGACATTAGGATAGACAGAAGATTGTATCTACATTTGCACCATTGTTTCCGCTCTGAACCGCCCCTTATTCTTCTGTACAGTGTGTCAGATGTTGTCCGATGTCAGCATAAATGCTGTCTATATCCACATCTCCCTCAGGTGTTAGTGCGTGGGCCTGTAGGCGCGTGTCTGCTGAAATCGGAGCTCTTGAGCCCTACCTGATCCCATCTGCAGGGAAGGCCTCCTATGTAAAGGCAGGTGGTGTTCCTCTAATAGTACACTGAAGGTAAGCTCACCCCTCCAAAAACAAATAAATTAAAAATGCCATTGTTATTTTATGTTGCCAAATGCTGTGGCCCGCACGAGCCAAAACTAAAACCCACACTCGTGCTCTGGCATCTCTTGCATGCTTCATGTGTAAAGAGGATAAACGGACATCGCTATCTTTCCACGTGCTGGCGATTCTCAGCGTTCGCTTCCACAGAGCCATCTTTGGAACTCTGGAAGGAAGAGTCCTTGAGGAAGCCAGTCACGGTGGCTGTTGAGGGTAAGGGGTAGGAACATGGGGGAAACCTGGAATCTTGTAATTGAACTGGCACCTTCAGTGTACTACAGTCAATATTCTGTTTGACAAGAGCCACGTCTGTGCTCTCTCACTGCACAAGTTTCGTTGTTTTTTCCTGGTGTTATTTCAAGGTGTGCATGTGTATATAAAATGCTGCACTGTGTATTGTATAAGCCCTATAAGTTTGTGTCATTCTGCTGTGGTCCTTTGTTCTGACGTGATGTTGTCTTTTGATACAGGAGTATTCCTCATCTGCTCTATGAATCTGCTTGTTTTGAGCGGTAATTGCTTCTTTATTTCATATTGCTTTATTGTTCAAATCAAACAGATACAGACACCAAAACAACTAGCTCAGGCTGGTACATCCTTGTATATTACCTTTTGCAAAGATGCATGTTATCGAAACAAGCTTGTATTAATTGTAAATTCATGTTATGGCAAAACAACATTAAAATAAAATGTGTTTTTTTTGGTGGAAGAAAAGATAACAAAACAAAATGGTGATAGACTTCTAAGCAATTGTGGTTTTGAATTTAATAAAATACCCAGCCGCAGGTATTTCATAGTTTGAGGATTTGCATCTCTTTTCACTAACACTAACTGCTTTTTGTGATGTTTCTCCCACTGTTTCCCTGTGGTTGCTGAGAGAGAGAGCGAGAGAGTGAGATTAAAAACTCCAGCCAAAGGAGGCTCTTCTCTGTGCGCCATCCTCCAGCCTGCTTCTGCTTTCAAAGAGACGAGACCTTCACAAGATCCCCTTACCCAGGTCACTCCTAAAGGCATGTGTAGCTTTAACACAGCAATACAGAGATGATCAGACTTATCTGAACAGGACGTATGCTTTGCTCTTCAGTTCAAGTGTAGTTTCCCCCTCTGGCTGTTGTTTGGGAGATCTGCCACGTTCTTACACTGCAGATTGTTTGTCATTGTGGGATATTGCACCAGTTACACAGACAGGGAAGAAACGTGGTTGTGTAATATTGAAAGCAACTATGTTTTGCAATCCTGATTAAAGTCAAATCTGATTAGTGTGTACAGTAAGAAAAATACACACAGCAGCTGCAACAGATCCAGCCCAACACAAACCCTGGGCCCCGAGACGAGGTCAGACTCCAATATGGAGGCACCTGGTGGCCTTGCCCTTAAGCAGTGGAGCACCTCACACCATGGGGAACCCAAACACTTAATGAGAGACAGCCATTAACTGGCCAGAGGTGGGTTACGAACCCATTTGCTCAACCAGTGATCTACCAGTTGATGGTTGTCTCCCTCCTTTGTGTTTCATGGGGTGCAAGGTTTTCGCTCGTTTAAGGGTAAGGTGGGGTTAGCACAAGCAGATCAGTGGTACAACAGGGGTTGGAGAATGAAAGTGAAACACCTGGTTTTAGACCACAGTAATGTATTAGTATGGTGTAGGGCCTCCTTTTGCGGCCGATACAGCGTCAGTTGGTCTTGGGAATGACATACACAAGTCCTGCACAGTGGTCAGAGGGATTTGAAGCCATTCTTCTTGCAGGATAGTGGCCAGGTCTCTACGTGATGCTGGTGGAGGAAAACGTTTCCTGACTCGCTCCTCCAAAACACCCCAAAGTGGCTCAATAATATTTAGATCTGGTGACTGTGCAGGCCATGGGAGATGTTCAACTTCACTTTCATGTTCATCAAACCACTCTTTCACCAGTCTCGCTGTGTGTATTGGTGCATTGTCGTCCTGATACACGGCACCGCCTTCAGGACACAATGTTTGAACCATTGGATGCACATGGTCTCACTGGTGCAGTGTGCAGTTAATGAAGATTGTCCACCAGGCTGCTCCAATTTAGCCCTGACACCTCCCACACTACAATGACAGGTGTTTCAGTTTCATTGTCCAACCCCTGTATTTAACTCAACACAATGCAATGAGGATAAAACAGTAATAAAATAGTAATAAAACCGTTAAATATTCCCAAGCCATAGTGTGTTAACTGTAAATGTTATTAATTGAATCGATGCTATAGCTATGAGCTACGAGGCAAATTTATTTATAAAGTCTTTATCTATGGTTGTGTGCCTGATGTTCATAAAAAGTAATAACTACAAATGACCAGTTATATATATATGTTTATATGTATATTTTGGCAGTGATTTAGAGAGGGTTTGTTCATAGGGAGGGGTTTTCAGTGGCTCACTAAAAGGCTGAGCAGGCCGATGTTTGTGTTGCTTCATAATGTGTCAAGAACATTCTCTTGACTGCTACCACTTTGCAGGAAGATACTGGTTTATTTGTTCTCTGTATTTTAGGTGCAGCCCATTAGAGAAGACTCTTAAAGGGAACCCCACCTGACCAAAGGTTTCTGTTTTAGAGAGAGATCTTTTTCTATGACATTAAATTAGCTTTAAACCCGTGTATGAGTCTTTAAGGAGAGGCCAGGAACACCGTTCTGCAGGTGCAGGTGTTACAGCATGGAGCAAAGTGTCACAACCACTTCTCTGGCACTGCTTTAGAAATGACAAGTGATGGTTTGGGTGAACAGTGCTGGCTTAGGAACAGCATGATCACGTAAAACATCTGGTAATGCCCAGCCCCTGCCACCTGCAGAATACTTGACGTCTGCTATTTCAGAGTTTTACAATATATATTATAATGTTACTGTATGTATATTCATGAGACATTGTAATTTGGCGGTATGTTGCCAAATTAAACAACCTAAAGGTAATACTCTTCCTTTTTTAAAACAAATTGAGATGTGTGTTTTATACGTGGTTCTCTGGACTAAACCTCTGTTTTCTGTCTTCGTCGTAGGGGTAAGTCAACCTTTGATTCCTGTTCTAACTACTGTGCAAGATCCCAGACCAGAAAGAAGTCTTGATTGACAGCCTACCTTTAATCCAGATAATGATATGACCCAGTCACTCAGCTGTGGAGAATGACAACACTACGTTGTAATCGAACTGCTCAGAAGCATACGCAGTCGTAGTCGTTTGTATAGTTTATTGTGCTTTAATGTGCAGTTATGAGACTTGAATAAACAGTAAAATGCATAAACGTACTCTCGACCTGTGCTTTCTAAAGATGTCCTTTTGTGCTGCATGTGGCTAGGGCTAGAGATCTGTTATGATGCATTGGAAAGCGTAGACACACTAGTGAAGCCTTGTTTACGTTATGTTTTTCTGCTAGGTGCAGACATTTTCTTTTTTGCAGAAGTTGATTCCGCTCGCTGTGGCTTTGTGCATTTCTTGGTAGCTCTGAGACTCTGGGGTCTGTTTGACGTTGTCGACTTTGGCAAGACGCTTACAGAGAAAGCCGAAGCCACACTTTCAGTTCTGCAGTATTTGCCTGCCATGGTTTGTGGACGCTTGGGCAGAGTTCGACGTAGGCCTCCGCTTCCACGTCCTGATTTTGTCAAGGGGCAAGATGGATACCTGCATCGGCATAAAGTGTTGGGACAAAGCGTCAACTTTGTAAAGCTACTGGTAACAGAGCCGCACTCCGCATCCCCAGATGTTCCTGCCTTGTGTCCTGGAAGATCACTGTTTCTCACGCGTGAGGCGTTTCGTGTTTGAGGAGAAGCGGTGGTAGGTCGAGATCGCACTGGTTTGACTCGCTCTTTCTGCACAGTGGCGGCCTGAAGCTTTTCTAGCTCTAACAGACGTGCCACCAAGGGAGCAAGGCATGGGTCGCTCATCAACGACCTCTGCTGACTCTCCAGATTTTCTGTGGAGGAAAAACGCTGAGGAAAATCCAAATCTGAGAAAGGAGCAGGAATAACCTCGGCGTAAGCTTGTGCCAACTCCTCCTCGGTGGAGCAGGGAAGGTCCACGTCCTTGTCGAACGGCTCGGGCCTCAGGTCTAACTCCACGGGTGCGGCCCACTGTGAAACCCGAACGCTTTCTTTCTCCTGATCTGAAAGATCGCTGTCATCCGAGTTTAATTCCAATGACGCTGCTGTGTGACTCGGTGACTCTGTGTCGCACGCTCTCACCTCTGGAGCTTCAGCGTCAGAAACACGTGGACTCGAACTCAGACACGTGTGGAGAGAGTCTTTATTTCTTCCCTCGGTTTCTTGTTTGCGGTCTCTCGGAGCTGCAGTGCGGTCGGTCTTTGTGGCAGTGTCCCTGATTCTACTGGCGGGGCTCGGGAGGCCAAGCCTCGTCCACCTGTGGGTCAGCATCCTAATCCGGTTGTTGTGATGATGTCTCAACCTGGAAAAGAGAACAGAGTACGGCATTATGTCCTGAAATCATTTATCGTCCTTAATGCGATAGTAACTCTAGATGGGAGACTGATGTCGGAGGATAATGCGGAGCTACATTCAGTTCAACCACAGGTTAAAGAGTTTGGCAAAAGCCACCGGGCCTAGGTGCCAAGTGCTGTCAGGGGAGATGGTGTACATTTCTGAATTATTCATCACACATCCATCGCAGAGTTGGACGGGCGAGAAGACTAATGAAGAGCCCATTACTTAATCTCCCATTGTAGTGTGGACAGGTGGCAGTTAATACGCATCCGCCATCGCACGCTGCTGTGAGCGTACGAGGGCTATGTTCTGAAACACTCTGGACTTGGATGAACTCTGAACGATGAAGCCTGTCACCTGGCTGGGAGTGTCCCCAGTGGCTGAAGAGAGGAGTCGTATCTGCTTACACTTTGGCTGATTCTGGCAAGCTCCAGCAGATGGTTGGCTCCGGTGCCAAGTGGGCTGTGGAACTCCAGGCGGACGAGGTTTTCTGTGGAGTGCATTTCATACAAAATGCATTTGAGACACAATGGTGGTGTTTTTAAAACTATTCTGTTCACAGCTACAAAGAAAACACTGATACTTTTGGTGCACTCACTTCTTGCGACAGCTGTGGGTCTTCAATTCTTTGTATGAAGTGTGTGATTAAGAAGTCCTGTAAAGACAGAAAGTTAAAGAGGTTTGACTGATATTCCATGTTTATTCCACTGTGATCATTGCTCGTTAGTGAGGTCTACTGTATATAAGCCGTCACAAGCAGATGGACAGTGCATTGTGAAGATATTAACCGCAGAAATGTCTCAATGAACAAACAAGGACATGAAATAATTTACCTCCTCAGTTTCTCTCAACAAAGACACGCCGGTGCTGAAACATTCACGGGAGTTAAAGAGAGTCTCTAAGTGAATTTGAAGACAAACAAAAATTAGCCTTTGTTTACACTCGGGTACAGTGTGACCCTCAATGAAAAGTGGCAGAAAAAGAGAAAGAAATGAAAGCAAAAAATATATAATGTTAAAATAATAGGAATGAAATAACATCATTAAAATTTGTCGTGAGAAAAACAAACCAAAAAGCACAATTTAAGCAGCAGGTTAATGATAATACAACAAAGACCTATCAATATAAACAGTCAAATGAGCCACTGACCTGGAGACGGTGCTGGAACGGACGGCCCCGGTGCCTTAACGACCCATTTCAGCTGAGAAAAGAAGAAGGACAGCAGTGTAGTCTGAGCTAAAGACTCACAGAACTGGACACTGAGGCACAGATAAAGTTGAAGCAGGTTTCCACTCACACTGGCCGCAGTGAGACTGGTGCTGAGTCCTCCAGGCAGAGCAGCCCCAAACGTCTCCGTACAGCCTCCCTTCACGGGACACGCAGACATCGCTCTGACTGGCTGCTGTTCAACATGAAGAATGGTGTGTGAGACCTGTAGCATTCAATGCCCCTGGTTATATGACCTGCTTTGTTGGGTTACAACGATAAGTTAATATCCCTAGAGCAGGGCTTCCCTGACTTCTTTGGACTGCAGTAGTTTTTAATTATTGCATTCCTTATACATTTGGGTTTATTTTGATAGATCAGTTACACATAAAAGATACAGAAAAAACAAAACAAAGATGTTCTACACTGACATTGTTACCCACCACTAAAGTGTAATAATTTATTACAATATTTTAATGTATTTGCTTTTTCATAAAGTATTTTTTTTAAAAAAGGCACTTAAAAAGACCATTAAAGTTCACCATTGCACTACCATCACATTCATTTATTCATTGTCTAAGCACTTATTCAGTTCAGGGTCGTGGTGGGTCCGGAGTCTACCTGGAATCATTGGGCGCAAGGCGGGAATACACCCTGGAGGGGGCGCCAGTCCTTCACAGGGTGACACACACTCACACCTATGGACATTTTTGAGTCGCCAATCCACCTACCAACGTGTGTTTTTGGACTGTGGGAGGAAACCCACGCAGACACAGAGAGAACACACCACACTCCTCACAGACAGTCACCCGGAGGAAACCCACACAGACACAGGGAGAACACACCACACTCCTCACAGACAGTCACCCAGAGGAAACCCACGCAGACACAGAGAGAACACACCACACTCCTCACAGACAGTCACCCGGAGGAAACCCACACAGACACAGGGAGAACACACCACACTCCTCACAGACAGTCACCCGGAGGAAACCCACAAAGACACAGAGAGAACACACCACACTCCTCACAGACAGTCACCCGGAGGAAACCCACGCAGACACAGAGAGAACACACCACACTCCTCACAGACAGTCACCCGGAGGAAACCCACGCGGACACAGGGAGAACACACCACACTCCTCACAGACAGTCACCCGGAGCGGGACACAAACCCACAACCTCCAGAACCCTGGAACTATCTATGTTTTAGGTGTAAGTGTTTTTACCTATGAAATGTTCCCTAACAATAAATCCCCTGAGTTTCACAGTTGGGTGCAGGATTTGTAATGATGCAGATGAGATTTTGCTATAAGAAGTCCACATATAAAACAACAGTGTGCTGTATTAGTTAAACAACTCACGTTTGACACAAGAAATAAAGTAAACCAGAAACAAATCTTAATTTTGTATCGTATTAATATGTTTATTATATCTTTACAGCTCTAAGGATGAAGCATAAATTACCAAAGTATTTAATATCTTCACTAGTGGTCAACTTCTTACATATTTCCTTCATGTGACTGCAGTCTTACACATTAACTTCGCCATAATAAAAGTGGCTGTAGTTGAAGTACAGCCTTGGACAGAGTATACATTCAAAACGGAAGTGACAACAACCTTCTCATCCACCGTAACTCATTTGTCAATGACAGATTGATGTGGTTGCTAAAATAACAGTTTTTTATCATGTTCTTATATTGTACAACTCATTTGTAGTCGTCAGAAAGTGTATCTTTAATCTCTTGATGCCAATGGAAAAAACAACTCGATTCACAATAAAACTAATTTCACTACATACCTGGCAACCCCGTCCTCCGCTTTCCATTACTCCTCCTGTTAGAGCGGTTGTGGAGGAAGGGTTAGTCACAACATACATCTCAAGGTGATAAGGTGTGAATGACCTTTTCCCTTAGGTGTAAACTTTGCGGTGAACACATTAGTGCGTATTTATACCAACGTTTTGGTGAATGACTAAGTGAGATTTGAGCCCGAGGTGTAAAAACTGAAACCATGGCAACCAACAAACCCTCAGTCAGAGCAGCAACAACAACAACAGAGCACGGAGGGGGGGGGGCTCTCTGTGTAATAACTGGCAGCAGCGCGTGTATATATTTTCGACGGAGTATCTCGAGATAACGATTTAATTCATCACACGGCCAGAAAAGTGTGGACATTTCCTCAAACAGCGTTACGTCAGAAGGGTATTAACGTTCAAGGTTCCCCCCTTTGTTGTAGTATCACGCTGTCTGTTATGGGAAGGCTATACAGAAGATGTTGAAAGATACCTGTGAGGTTTTGATGGCTTCCAGCCACACAAACAGGTCCCGTACTGCTACTGAGCTGTAAAAATAATCATAATTTGCTAAAACTTACTTTGCCAACGCTCAATGGTTCTGGGAAAATTTCCTGTGAACGGTTAAAACAAAACTTGAGGTTTTTGGCAAGTCACATCAGCTATACGTTCACAGATGAGAAAATAAAACTTTAGATAAAAAGAGGACCATGCCTATTGTGAAGCATGGAAGAGACTTGTGCTGCTGTTTTGGGCCTGCTTCACTGCATCTGGAACTCATTTTTCATTCATTCATTACCTGTAACTGCTTAACCTGGAATCATTGGGCACAAGGCGGGAATACACTCTGGAGAGTGCGCCAATCCTTTACAGGGCGACACACACACACACACACACCTACGGACACTTTTGAGTCACCAATCCACCTACCAATGTGTGTTTTGTGAAACTCACTCAGACACAGGGAGAACACACCACACTCCTCACAGACAGTCACCCGGATGGAAACCCACGCAGACACAGGGAGAACACACCACACTCCTCACAGACAGTCACCCGGAGGAAACCCACGCAGACACAGGGAGAACACACCACACTCCTCACAGACAGTCACCCGGAGGACACCCACGCAGACACAGAGAGAACACACCACACTCCTCACAGACAGTCACCCGGAGGAAACCCACGCAGACACAGAGAGAACACACCACACTCCTCACAGACAGTCACCCGGAGGAAACCCACGCAGACACAGAGAGAACACACCACACTCCTCACAGACAGTCACCCGGAGGAAACCCACGCAGACACAGAGAGAACACACCACACTCCTCACAGACAGTCACCCGGAGGAAACCCACGCAGACACAGAGAGAACACACCACACTCCTCACAGACAGTCACCCGGAGGAAACCCACGCAGACACAGGGAGAACACACCACACTCCTCACAGACAGTCACCCGGAGGAAACCCACGCAGACACAGGGAGAACACACCACACTCCTCACAGACAGTCACCCGGAGGAAACCCACGCAGACACAGGGAGAACACACCACACTCCTCACAGACAGTCACCCGGAGGAAACCCACGCAGACACAGGGAGAACACACCACACTCCTCACAGACAGTCACCCGGAGGAAACCCACGCAGACACAGAGAGAACACACCATACTCCTCACAGACAGTCACCCGGAGGAAACCCACGCAGACACAGGGAGAACACACCACACTCCTCACAGACAGTCACCCGGAGGAAACCCACGCAGATACAGAGAGAACACACCACACTCCTCACAGACAGTCACCCGGAGGAAACCCACGCAGACACAGAGAGAACACACCACACTCCTCACAGACAGTCAGCCGGAGTGTGGCTCGAACCCACAACCTCCAGGTCCCTGGAGGTGTGTGATTGTGACACTCCCTGCTGCCACCGTGCCGCCCTGCATCTGGGACTGTGTAGCTTTAATGAAATCTCAGTCTCTGAGACAGCTCAGTTGATGGTCCTCCAACAGGATAATGAGTCATAACACACCACCAAAAGCATTCAAGAACAGCTCAGAACAAAACCCTGGACTATCCTCAAACGGCCAAATGAGACTTCATCTAAAACCTGTCTAACATCTATGGAAAGACCTGACACATACAGTGTGGAGAAGAAACCTTTCAAACATCTAGACAAGCTGTCTCGGTATGAGTGCGTCAAACCACCTGCTGACGTGTTCAGAAGTCTCATTCAGAGATACAGAAATCAAAGCCTTTTCAACAATTGCAAGAAATATTAGTTTAAATGTCCCATAATATTGTCCATGCAGTTTTCATTGGTTTATTATATATATATATAATAATCAAAAATTAAAAGCCAGTTCTGGCTTGTGTTTACTGTGGAATAAACAGTGATGGATGCCTATTACTTTCAGGTTATTTCTAAAAACATTGTAGGGTCTCAGAACTGCAGAATCTTTATTCAGATACTTTTTTAATCTTTGGAAAGAAATGTCACAAAACACATGAGCTTCTCTGAAATTAACGTCTATTGATTAATATAATTAGTTTACAGCTCAACTGGCCTTATTTGATTGGTTTAGTTGGGCAGTATCTTTTCTGTGAGGAATGTGGTGTGTTCTCTCTGTGTCTGCGTGGGTTTCCTCCGGGTGACTGTCTGTGAGGAGTGTGGTGTGTTCTCCCTGTTTCTGTGTGGGTTTCCTCCAGGTGACTGTTTGTGAGGAGTGTGGTGTGTTCTCCCTGTGTCTGTGTGGGTTTCCTCCAGGTGACTGTTTGTGAGGAGTGTGGTGTGTTCTCCCTGTGTCTGCGTGGGTTTCCTCCGGGTGACTGTCTGTGAGGAGTGTGGCGAGTTCTCTCTGTGTCTGTGTGGGTTTCCTCTGGGTGACTGTCTGTGAGGAGTGTGGTGTGTTCTCTCTGTGTCTGCGTGGGTTTCCTCCGGGTGACTGTCTGTGAGGAGTGTGGTGTGTTCTCTCTGTGTCTTTGTGGGTTTGCTCCGGGTGACTGTCTGTGAGGAGTGTGGTGTGTTCTCTCTGTGTCTGTGTGGGTTTCCTCCGGGTGACTGTCTGTGAGGAGTGTGGTGTGTTCTCCCTGTGTCTGCGTGGGTTTTCCTCTGGGTGACTGTCTGTGAGGAGTGTGGTGTGTTCTCTCTGTGTCTGTGTGGGTTTCCCCCGGGTGACTGTCTGTGAGGAGTGTGGTGTGTTCTCCCTGTGTCTGCGTGGGTTTCCTCCGGGTGCTCTGGTTTCCTCCCACAGTCCAAAAACACACGTTGGTAGGTGGATTGGTGACTCAAAAGTCACAGGTGTTAGTGTGTCTGTGTTGCCCTGTGAAGGACTGGCGCCCCCTCCAGGGTGTATTCCCGCCTTGCGCCCAATGATTCCAGGTAGGCTCTGGACCCCCTGCGACCCTGAACTGGATAAGGGTTACAGATAATGAATGAATGAATGAAAGGTACAATATAAATAAACTTGCCTGGCCTTGACTGGGAGGTGTTTTGAGATTTATTCATATCTCATTTATTGAGATCTCATTGTCATCAAATACTGGATGTGAATGCTAAGAAGAATTTTGTTTAAAATGAGATGAAAATTATATATGAACGCCTCCTCGTGTTTCCTTTATATGGAAAAGGGATTCTGTGACACGCCCCTTTAATGCAAATAATGGAATGTTCCAGTCCTCTTTCCAAGGCTCAGACTTTTCCAAGTGCCCGCTGCGGTAGGGGGGGTTTATTGACCAGTGTGTCGGCGGCCTAACCGGGGGCTGTTCTCTTCATCTGTCTAGGTGGGTTATTTGTTTTTGTGCACATTTACAGATAATGATTATTAAGCAGTTGAAATATAACAGCCATCAAACATGAGCTGGTTTATATTCCTTTCTCTGTAGTGAGCTCTTTAGCGCTAGCTTCGTTATTGTGGCAAAGCAAGAGCACAGACAGTGCAGATCTGCTGATCTACAACTCATTTACTGCGTGGAAACACCAGTGGAGATTGTTTATAGATCAGCGAAAGGCTGGCTGCTTGTTTTGAAACATTCAGCCGACATATT
Organism: Hoplias malabaricus; assembly: GCF_029633855.1. Classification (NCBI taxonomy): domain Eukaryota; kingdom Metazoa; phylum Chordata; class Actinopteri; order Characiformes; family Erythrinidae; genus Hoplias; species Hoplias malabaricus. Next base: position 41,783,744 of record NC_089808.1, read on the forward strand.
ATACATGACCTATTTATTTACCAGTGTTTATCTTGTGGTAGGAGACTTAAAGCACTTCGAACTGCAGCGTTTGACCCCTTACGCTGTACCGTGAAGCTGGACATGTCAGGGCATGTTCACAAATGACCGTTACCTTGCAGTAACACAGTGATAATGATAAGGAAACCGTTAGCTGGGCAGGTAGCAGTGCTGGCATCAAAAGTACAGTTTATTGAAGACGTTATTGCTGTTTTGTTGACATCTGTCTATGATTTATAAGAATGAGGTTAAAATAAAAGTATATGAGGATTAAAACGTTCCCTCATCTGCTCCATTTTAAAAAAAATCACCTCAGTTTAATATTTTGCTCTTTAATTTAACAAAGCGTCAGAAAAAAGTCCCAGAACATTGTTTCATTCAGTTTAACCAGTGGGAAAGAACAATTTTATATATAAATGTAATTAATTATTAAATTGAATAAACTGAGGAGAATCTTTGGTTAATCTGAGGAGATTTTTCACCTGCTTTAATTATTTTATTATGCTTTGACAAATAAAATCCTCAGTTGAATTATTAAAGTCTCTCTCTGGTCAATGATTAAACCCCTAAAAACTCATAAAACGTAAAAGCTATTTCCCAAAAAATGATATAACCCTGACATCTTAAATGTTGTTTAAATGTAACTCTATACCTTTGCTTTGCGTACTACGACTGAACTGCCTCTGTCTCCAGTTGGAACCCTCACCCGTCCAATTAACAGAATTAGTTCCTTATGTTTATGACATCAGAAACCCTGGCTGTCAGAATCTGTCCGTTTGAGACTTCGTAACATTACCATTTCAAAGACAGGAGTGCCTAGCCATTGGTGCTGACTGCTTATTTCAATAACGTCTTCTAACGTCCAAACAAAACTACACCTCTTTGACTTATGACTTACCGTTTCTCAGAATAATAACCCGACCTCCTCGTTTGTTCCTCAGGGTTCAAGACAGAAACTTCCAAAATGTCCAGCAAAAGAGCTAAGGGGAAGACCACCAAGAAGCGTCCCCAGAGGGCCACTTCAAACGTGTTTGCTATGTTTGACCAGTCTCAGATCCAAGAGTTTAAGGAGGCCTTCAACATGATCGACCAGAACCGGGATGGGTTTATAGACAAAGAGGACCTGCATGACATGCTTGCTTCATTAGGTGAGATACTGCTAGTAAACAGCACCAGGAATTAAGATCTGCTCGGTCAAGTGCAAAGGCATCTGTCAATTATGGTTATTATGGTTTTGATGGTCATTATTCTGACATCAGATGAGTTTTGTATCATAATTTGGTACGTAAATGCTCTCTTGCAAAACAACAATTGGCTCAACACCCAACAATCACTCCAAGCGTTTTAATGTGGCGTCGTAAACAATGGCCTTTTTCAAACAATAAATAAATGATGAACATAAAATGGCAATTACAGAGCAAACATATTAACACTAAGAACGCTAAGAACCCCAAAACACACAGAGCATTTTCTTCATTTTATATCCATACAGTTCTCTGTTTTTAATCAGAAAGCAGTTTTTTTCCAACAGCCAACACTTACAGCTAGCTCTTCACAGCAGGCCGTCAGTCACAAAACCAGGAGACATTAGCCAATAGCGTTCAACGCATCCCCAACAAGCTCCTCTGATTGGTCAAAAGGGTTTTCTGATTCTTGAACAGGGCTGGACCTTGCAGACCTCTATAGATAGTGGGTGCTAATGTGAGAGTGGACAGAACCTGTCCTGTACGAGCGTATAAACAGCACTGCAGACTCGTGGCCGCAGTTTCTAGCAGCTGTAGTAATTGTATTGTGTCAATATAATTGCCCATGAAAAGTAAACCCAAACAGAAAGCGCTCTAGATGTGTGTCACTCTCACTGCATGAATTGCAAATGTGAAAATCTCGTCAGTGGCTTCACGTTTTTAAATACGAGCGTGTGAATGTTTTGCATCATATTCAACAGCGGCCAGACTGTGCGCAGCTGATATATTTCTGATTTGTGTGCAGGATTCATGAAGGTGTAAGCTGGCGTATGTTGTACTTGTGGGTGTTTACCGTGATGACTGTTTTCTACAACTACAAATCTCACTCAAAAATACCTTCATAGTTTAACTGTGCAGCCGTGGGTCTGATATTTGTTTAGTTCGTTCATTCGGATAAACACCTTCATGAGGGGTCAGTGTGTTACTGAGCTGTTGTCTTATTTCTTTTTGGTTTGATCCATTTGACAGTGCCCTGAGCCTAATGTGGCCCGCTGCCTGAAATAGGGTTCTAGTGACAGAGAGTGGTGAAGAGGCTTTGGAGGAAATGAAGTTAGACCTCAGTATCATGCGGTTCAGTGTAAACTAACTCCGTGGTGCTTTGCCAGGTAAGAACCCCACAGATGAGTACCTTGAGGCCATGATGAATGAAGCACCTGGTCCCATCAACTTCACGATGTTCCTCACAATGTTCGGAGAAAAGCTGAACGGCACGGACCCGGAGGACGTCATCAGAAATGCTTTTGCGTGCTTTGACGAGGAAGGAACAGGTCAGTCATTAAAGCTGCAGCAGACTAATTAAATACGGTTTAATACTGAGAACGATTAGGAGCCCATGCTTTGCTGATTGTAATTGTAAATAGTGTGTGTGTGTGTGTGTGTGTCTATTATCACTCTACACCATACCGAAGGCTTAGAGAAAGCATACCACAAAGAAGAGCTTGCTCACTCTCTCACACACATACACCCACACCTTTCACACACTTACACACTCTCACTACTTACGACTTGAAACAGCATTCGTTCAAAATATATTTTAGTTTTATTTATTCTCATTTTGCTCAACGCCAAGAGTGCGCTAGAGAGTATGACGTCCCCCAGCACTGGTCTGTGGAGCTGTGATCTCAGGAATGATGGAGCTCTACTGAGTCCCTTTGAGATGATTTGGAGTAGTTCTCAGAAGATTAAAGAAGAAACACAGTGTCCACAGAGTTTTTGCCATAAATTGCATGCTTCAGTAAAATGTTCATTGCTGAGGAATCTTAATCACATCCCCCTCAACTCTCCACATCAAATGAATGTCTGAGTAAATGTGAAGGGGGTGAGCGCCTTGTTAAACGTATTCCCGATAATCCCCGCAGGTTTTATACAAGAGGAGTACCTCCGGGAGCTCCTGACCACCATGGGAGACAGGTTCACGGACGAAGAAGTGGACGAGCTCTTCAGAGAAGCCCCTATCGACAAGAAGGGCAACTTCAACTATGTGGCGTTCACACGTATCTTAAAGCATGGCGCCAAGGACAAGGACGATTAGAACAGGACTGGGATTCACTGAAGATTAAGGCAACGTTCGTACACCGTTCGTAACACCGCGCACCATGTTTAATCATCTCCGGTTCTTATCTTGTGTAGGACCGATCACACGCATCTGCTTCTGTGGGGGAGGTGGAGGTTCATTCAGGCTTAAGGAAACACTAAGGCTAGACCCCTGCCCATGGACTTCTCTCCTAGTGCCGCTGTAGGATTGTAAATAATGAATTATGTACGTCTAAATAAACGGAGGTGTACTCGGGAGGGAGCTGGAGCTGGAAATAAACCTTGAAATGATTAAGTTATTCACAAAGTTGTTGTGGAGTTACGTTTTGTTGGAGGTTTAGAGGTTATTTCATTCATTCAAAACAAGGCTATATGCAGCAGCCGTGAGTTAATGGTTGGAGACCGGCCTTGGTACTGGTAGGTATTATTATAATTATTATTATTATTATTTATTTAATGGACTAAAACTACTCTCCAACTAGCAATAGTTAAATAAGTAAAAAAAGACAAAAACTAATACAGATTGATTTTTTTATCCAAAGACAAACACAATCAAAATCTGTTGCTAGCATTAGCTCTGCCGCTCACAGTGGTGTGAGACACTGCTGCTCTCCTTCAGCTGGTGTTTCCAAAGCATCCTAACCCCCACCCCCTTCCCCCTACCCCTAAACCATCATCCCCTGCCCTCCGCTGCCCCCTCTTTAGCGTTCCCGCTCTTTAAAATAATGTGCACTAAATGCTTCACGGCAGCAGTGTGTTGGAGCTTGTCGAGGGTTTACCTCATGAAGAAATGAATAGGTTTTAGTCATTCTAGTGTTAAAGGGACAGTAAGTGATGTGCTTCATTTTCTAGTTCACACTGATTATCTGCAAATAAAAAGAACATCAACAACGGTTTCAGGACAAGTGTATTTTGTGCCTGAAAAAAGAACTGCGCCCCTCAACAGAGCGGCTGAGTGTGTTGTTGATGTTCACCTGTTTGGCCACTAGAGGTCAGGTCTTCTCTGGTCAGAATTTAGATACGTGACATCTAGTGGACAGCAGGGTGAACTGCAATAACAAGTGAAGCTCTTGAGGGCTGCTTTAATACATTTTCCTTCTTTGCTGCTGGAGCGTTTGTCATCGAGAACTTAAAGTAAAGTCCCATGTTGTTACTTGCTTTTCTGTGGAAATTTTTACAAAAATTGTGTGTTTACAGTGGGTGCAAATTGCAGCAGCAGATTTCACAGTTTATACGGGTTGTCTGCAAACATTTGTCCGTGTAGAGTACGTATGAGACGAGAGGGTAGGAAACACACTACCGAGTGAGCAGCGTTAAGGCTTAGTGCTGTGGTGATTTAGCCACTTAGCTTTAAGTGTTACGTAAATGTAAATGTTTCTGAAAACAAAGATGGGTTTTCCCCTAAAAAAGTGAAAATGAAAGATTTGATCATGTCATACGCGTAAAACAAAGACTGCAGGGTGAGTATGATTTGAATATTATCAGTAGCGACAGGAGTCCATAAAAGCCCCGAAGAATATCACTCCATCTGTGTCTCAGTATCTACCTACTGTCTTTATAAGCGTTGTATATAACTAGCTCCAGTAAGAAAACTAATAGATACAAGGTTTTACCAGTGCACCTCCTGCTTTCATGCAAAGAGCAGTGGACAGAAACCTGTTGTCAGAATAATCTCTCAACACTTAAAACATTCTGCAGGTGTAAAAACCACAGCTCACTCATTAGACGTTGAGACACAAACACCTTTGTGAGGCCAACTTCCCTAGAGACACCCGACGCTGAAGTTAAAAAGCATTGCGAAGGTATTTTGTTGATTTTATTTCATAGAAGTGTTAGATCAAATGCAGTCGAGGTGTTTTCTTTAGTAATGTGTGGTGTTGGGACTTCTGAAAGATATATTATCACAAGTTAATGGAGCCTGATTCTTTTTCCCTCCCCCATTACAGCACCTCCTTTTAACGTAGGCTAACAGACATAGCACAAAACAAGCTAAGCAGGTTTGAGGCTGTACTTGGAGGGAAGGCCTCTTGGAAAAGCGTGGGTGGCTGCTGGAGATGGTGTTGGTGGGACCAACAGGGCACGCTGTCACTAGTCTTTGTGGATCCCAATGCCTGAGGGCAGTGACGGGGACACTGTCCTTAACGCATAGCGTCATGAGACGTAAAACCAAGTTCCTGTCTCTGAGGTCGTCAAAGACCCCGGGGCTACTCCTGGAAAAGTGTGGGGGTGTGATCCCGATGCCTGTTTAAATCTGCGGACCTTCTGATCTTCCCCATCTTCAAATAAATTCTAAAGCACATGTTACCAGAATCGATGTACAATGCTAAAAACTGAGCTAATCTGGCTAAAGTTAGCAGGCGCTAGCACTCGCCCTCATTCATCAGTAGCTCTCACATCCGGATTATAACACTGTATCAGTGGAACACAAGCTTTGTTGAGGACAAAGTGTACTTTCAGTTATTTAATTCACACAACAACCAGAGAAAAGCACTTATTACCAGAATCAATGTTGAACGTGAAAAAGTGAGCTAATCCGGCTAAAGTTATCAGCTGCAAACACTGGCTCCCTGCTCAGTGACTCTCAAAAACTGATTATAACATTCATTCTCTCTCTCTCTCTCTCTCTCTCTCTCTCTCTCTCTCTCTCTCTCTGTCTCTCTCTCTCTCTCTGCCATAATGTCCGTACCATGATTACAGAGCTAGATCCTTCTTCTAGGTAACCATCCGTGAGATTTGTGCCGTAAAGTGTTACACATTTCTCCCGAGAGTCCCCCGTCCCCTAATTCAGAAGTTTCTTAGTGCAGTAACCAGCAGTGGACCCAGCATAGCAGCCACAGAGGCTCTATTCTCCATATTACAGCTCTGTGGAACATCACAGTCATGTAGAAGCTGTAATTTTAAAGTAGAAATACTACACAGTGTTCCTTTAAAAAGAACACTTCATAAGATCATGACGTTTTTTGGTCCTGGGCTCCCCTCACAGTTGCAGGGTGTAAACAGTTTTTAACCGCACTGTCCTGAAATCAAGGAGATGGAGATAAGGAGGTGGTTTCCTACCCTCTCCCAAAAGTTACATAGCTTAGTTTCTGCCGTGCTGAGCCCGACGTAGCAACAACAGAGACTCTGTTCTTCCTGTTACCGCTCAGTGGAGCATCAAAATGTTTTCAAAGCTTGAATTTTAAGGTACAAAAACTACCTAGTGTTACTTTAATCAACCTGCACTCAGTAAGGTTTTTACCATTTCTTACCAAAGGTTTTTTTTCTTAATTTGACCCTGCAGTGCGTGTGATGTAGAGCGTGCTTCACAAAGTTTCACATGTTTTTGCAGTTTGGATTTAGTTAATCGTGCAGCCCGTGTGTAAACGTAATGTATCACAGTCGTAACGTATTTGATGCGAACTCTACACGCACTATGTGGTCAGTAAAGAGTTTGTATTCAAAAAAACATGTCAACATGAGTCTTCATGCCTCTTCCTGTCGTGAGAAGCTGGCAGATTCGCTATTTGTGTGTGTGTGTGTGTGTGTGTGTGTGTGTGTGTGTGTGTGTGTGTGTGGTTTCTGTAAACCAATCTCATCTCATCTTGGGGTTGAATAACAGCTCACCTCTAAACACTGAACATTGTGTACTACACCGTACTCTCTACTAGAAACCCCCTCTATATTTACCTCTCACTCGCAGCATATTGCCATGTGTTTTGTGTCAGTAACGGCCATTTTCTGCACAGAGCTGCTCCTGATTGAATGTTTTTGGGCAGTGGGCCATTTTCAACAAAGATGTCTGTGTTCATTGATTCTGGAATGCATCTGTTTGCTTAGTCACTGGTTCTTACACAAACAGCTCGAGCGCATGCTTTCACTGTCGGTCCACCTTGTAGATGTAAAGTCAGAGACAGTAGTTCATCTGTCGCTGCACAGTGTGTGTCGCTCGTCCTCTAGTCCTTCATCAGTGACACAGGACGCTGTCGGCTGGATGTTTTTGGTCGGTGGACTGTTCTCGGTCCAGACACTGAGGGGTTTAAAAACTCCAGCAGCACTGCTGTGTCTGATCCACTCTACACCAGCACAACACACACTAACACACCACCACCACGTCAGTGTCACTGCAGCGCTGAGAATGATCCACCACCACATCACACCTGCTCTGTGGGGGTCCTGAGCGCTGAGGAACAGGGGGAAAGAGAGCTAATGAAGTATGCTGGGAAACTGGGTGTAGAAACAAGGTGGTGGTCATTATGTTACGGTTGTGTGCATATCTCCTGGTCTTTTAATGATCACGTCCACCACAGGTGTGATTTTGGTGGTGGATCTTTCTCTGTGACACTGACGTGGTGGTGGTGTGTTAGTGTGTGTTGTGCTGGTGTAGAGTGGATCAGACACAGCAGTGCTGCTGGAGTTTTTAAACCCCTCAGTGTCTGGACCGAGAACAGTCCACCGACCAAAAACATCCAGCCGACAGCGTCCTGTGTCACTGATGAAGGACTAGAGGACGAGCGACACACACTGTGCAGTGACAGATGAGCTACTGTCTCTGACTCTACATCTACAAGGTGGACCAACGAGGGAGGAGTGTCTCACAGAGTGGACAGAGAGTGGACACAGGGTTTAAAAACTCCAGCAGCACTGCTGTGTCTGATCCACTCTACACCAGCACAACACACACTAACACACCACCACCACGTCAGTGTCACTGCAGCGCTGAGAATGATCCACCACCACATCACACCTGCTCTGTGGGGGTCCTGAGCGCTGGGGAACAGGGGGAAGCGGGAAAATGAAGTATACAGAGAAACAGATGGACTACAGTGTGTAATTGTAGAACAACAATATGCTCCCGTTGATCCACTGACTGCCCAGGGGCACTTTGTAGTTAAACAGTTACAGACCGGAGGTGGTGTGTTAGCTTTTCATTTCAAATTCAAAAATCTATACAGATAATGTGAAGCTGCTCTTTGCATATACGTTTGTGTGTGTGTGTGTGCACTCATGTGACACTCCCTATAAGGTCTGCGGTGATACTAGGAAGCCGACAAACTACGTCACGTTCATAACGGTTCTGTGACCACAGTGGTTTGTGATACTCACTCTCTCTGTGGTGGGGCACCAATGCCTTTCGCACGAACACTCTCTACGAGTAAACAAGCCGGCCATGTGTGTATCCTCTGCTTGACATGTTCTAGTGTGAGATCTGCTGTGTGTGTGTGTGTGTGTGTGTGTGTAGGCAGATAGGAACCATGTTCCAAAAAATACCCTGAACCATAATAAGATCCATTTCAACAGGGATTTAATTCAGACTGTTGACACAGAAAAGCAGCAAGTATACAATAACATTGGCTCAGTTTTATTCTTCCTTTACACAACGTATATATCTCACTGACGACAAACACAATAAAATAATATACAGGGGTAGATGATACTGGCAAATGAGCAAGTGCACAATCCTTGCCTACCACAACATTAGCCCTTTACAGGCCTGAAATCCAAAGGACAAAGACATTCAGTGCAGAACCAGTCTCTGAGTCCAAAAGAAGCCTTCTGTACATAGTTGTGATGAACTCAGTCAAGCATTGCAGTCATTACATACAAAATATGAAACTGGAAAGATAATGCTAACCAGGATATTGCCCATATCCTTACATTCAAGAACAGCAGAGTAGCCACAGCACATTCCGGAGGAATCAATCCCCCGAGGCACAGACTTTTAACTGGATTCACATTTTTTATCAAATGACCGAGAACCTTGTTTCTGACCGCACCATTCTGTCCATGAGCAGTTCATCCCTTTATGGCGAGCCCTTTCTTAATCAGAGATGTGTCTCTTTGGTCAAGTACAACAGACGCTGACCGCCAAGAGCAGTTGCAAAAGCTGAGGTCTCCTATGGCACTGAAACCATCCTGCGGTCAGTCTCACAGAGAGAGGGCCATGGTGCTGTCTGCATCCGACATGACTGAAGACCGCAGGGGTGTTCCTTGCTTGAAGGGCTTTCCACTGGATCGCCAACAACCGTATTGGCGCAGCAGCTTGATCAGATCCTTCCTGAAGCGCACCCCGACAAAGGCGTACAGGAACGGGTTGAGGCAGCAGTGAGTGTAGGCCACACTCTTCATGACCTGAATGGTGATGTCAAAGCTTTTGGCCTGGTCGCACTCCGTGATGGTGGTGTTGGCTGCCTGTGCCGCTTCCATCACCAGCATGCCGTTGTAGGGCAGCTGAGAGAGAACAAAGACAGCCACCACGGCCAGGATGACGCGCAGGGCCCTGTGCTTCTCAAAGTTCCTGGCCTTGAGCAAGGTGTAGATGATGTTGGTGTAGCAGTAGATCATGGCCAGCAGTGGGATGCAGAAGCCCATGCTGATCTGAAGAGCCAGGACCAGGATCTTGGTGCGGTTGTTCTCGTTGTACCAGTAGATCATGGTGCAGAATTTGTTGCCCAGCGAGTCCTCTTTGGTGTTGGCGAATATGATCTCTGGGGTGCTCAGAACCAAGGCCAGCAGCCACACGAAGACGCAGATGTACTTGCTGCAGGCCAGCCGGCTTTGCTTGGAGTTCTGCGCCTTGGTGGTCTGCACGATCACGATGTAGCGGTCCACGCTGATGCAGGTGAGCAGGAGCATGCTGCTGAAGAAGTTTATCTTGTAGAGCGCAGACATGCCCTTGCACAGAGGCCAGCCGAATGTCCAGCCGTGGATGGCGTCTGCCGCCCAGAGGGGCAGCGTGCACAGGAACAGGAGGTCGGCTATGGCCAGGTTCAGCAGGTACACGTCCGTCATGGTCTTCAGGCGGTTCTTGAAATACGTGTAGATCCAGATCACCAGCAGGTTCCCCACGAAGCCCAGGAAGACGATGAGACAGTAGAGTGGGGGCTCGTAGTACTTGCGAAACGTTCTCACGATGCCCTTGTCACACGGGGAATCGTAGTCCTGGTAGTCTTCAGTGGTAGACGTACTCTCATAATCCTCCTGTGGAGATTAAGAGGAAGGAGAGTTTAGAAAAGCCCTGAGGACTAAGCGAGGTGTGTAGATGCTATCAGACGTACGGACGAATAAGCAGCAATTCATTTTCAGGAGGCACTGATTTGCGTTTCCTTTCTGACTCTACTTACTTCAGTGGTGGCTGATGCGGTGAACAGTGTGGAGAGGACCTCCGTAATGTTCTCCATGGCTTTCCCTGAGTTCTGTGAAAAAACAGGAAAATACTTTTGTCACCTTAGTTCTTTTTGCGGCTGAAATCATAGACTTCAGAAACTTTAAACATAAAACATCCAACGTTCAGAAGCCTCAAATCATCAGTTAATAACCAGGCGCTTGATCCAAGCCTGTGACAAAAGCCTCAAAAGTATCTCCAAGATTAGTTTGATCCCTTCTGAGTCACTCACCTGTCTGTCTGTCTGTCTGTCTGCGAGAGTGAAAGGTGTGGTGGCACTAATGCGTCTGTGGAGTGGATGCGTCTTTGTCTCGCGCTGTCTGTTTTGCAGAAGCTTTTAAGAGGCGCGTTTAACCACATTGTGACGCACGTTGTGTGGTGCAATATGTTTTGGCTTTCCCCCCCCCCTCCCTTTCTGTAGACTCACCGCCAACAAAGCCCGCGCTTTAGAAGCCTGTTTGATTATTATAGTAACAGCTTCATGAAGAAATGAGTGGCCAGCGCTTGCTGTAAAAAGCACAACAGATGGAACAGAAGCAGGCGGCTGGGTCAAAAAATCTTAAGAATTGAAAAGCCTTTAAGGACATGTAGAAGCTGTTATTGAGCACGTGTAATATGACTAATAAATGACTGACACTTCTACGAGTTTTTCCTGTCTGTTAATGATGCAACTCTGTTAAAGGCTGCACCAGCCTGCCTCGCTGAAGAAGGACGGTATAGTATCAGCGTATCTCCACAATAGTAATGTTCCACAGTGAGGAAAATAGTCCTAAAGGTTAATGAAGTGGCAGCAGCCCCAACTTTTTTAGCACACACACACACACACACACAGACACACACACACACACATATAACTCTATTAATGGAAATTAAAGAAAAGGGATGATACTCCAGGTGATGTCAGAGGATTATTATCGTTTGTCTAGTGTTACATTTCCACACATTGTTTACAGAGAAAATCTGGAACAATGGAAACACCAGGGCTTTCTACTGAACAATGGACATGAATTTCCAATATTAAAACACACTCATGTTTTTATTTCATTAACTTTCACTCACCCTGTCACTCACACACTCACACCTGTGGACAGTGTCACACACTCACCCAGTCACTCACACCTGTGGACAGTTTCACACACTCACCCAGTCACTCACACACTCACACCTGTGGACAGTGTCACACACTCACCCAGTCACTCACACACATACATCTGTGGACAGTGTCACACACTCACCCAGTCACTCACACACTCACACCTGTGGACAGTTTCAGTCACTCACACACTCACACCTGTGGACAGTTTCACACACTCACCCTGTCACTCACACACTCACACCTGTGGACAGTTTTACACACTCACCCTGTCACTCACACACTCACACCTGTGGACAGTGTCACACACTCACCCTGTCACTCACACCTGTGGACAGTTTCACACACTCACCCAGTCACTCACACCTGTGGACAGTGTCACACACTCACCCAGTCACTCACACACACACATCTGTGGACAGTGTCACACACTCACCCAGTCACTCACACACTCACACCTGTGGACAGTTTCAGTCACTCACACACACACACCTGTGGACAGTTTCACACACTCACCCTGTCACTCACACACTCACACCTGTGGACAGTTTCACACACTCACCCTGTCACTCACACACTCACACCTGTGGACAGTTTCACACACTCACCCAGTCACTCACACACTCACACCTGTGGACAGTGTCACACACTCACCCAGTCACTCACACACTCACACCTGTGGACAGTTTCACACACTCACCCAGTCACTCACACACTCACACCTGTGTACAGTGTCACACACTCACCCAGTCACTCACACACACACATCTGTGGACAGTGTCACACACTCACCCAGTCACTCACACACTCACACCTGTGGACAGTTTCAGTCACTCACACACTCACACCTGTGGACAGTGTCACACACTCACCCAGTCACTCACACACTCACACCTGTGGACAGTGTCACACACTCACCCAGTCACTCACACACACACATCTGTGGACAGTGTCACACACTCACCCAGTCACTCACACACTCACACCTGTGGACAGTTTCAGTCACTCACACACTCACACCTGTGGACAGTTTCACACACTCACCCTGTCACTCACACACTCACACCTGTGGACAGTTTTACACACTCACCCTGTCACTCACACACTCACACCTGTGGACAGTGTCACACACTCACCCTGTCACTCACACCTGTGGACAGTTTCACACACTCACCCAGTCACTCACACACTCACACCTGTGGACAGTGTCACACACTCACCCAGTCACTCACACACACACATCTGTGGACAGTGTCACACACTCACCCAGTCACTCACACACTCACACCTGTGGACAGTTTCAGTCACTCACACACACACACCTGTGGACAGTTTCACACACTCACCCTGTCACTCACACACTCACACCTGTGGACAGTTTCACACACTCACCCAGTCACTCACACACTCACACCTGTGGACAGTTTCACACACTCACCCAGTCACTCACACACTCACACCTGTGGACAGTGTCACACACTCACCCAGTCACTCACACACTCACACCTGTGGACAGTTTCACACACTCACCCAGTCACTCACACACTCACACCTGTGTACAGTGTCACACACTCACCCAGTCACTCACACACACACATCTGTGGACAGTGTCACACACTCACCCAGTCACTCACACACTCACACCTGTGGACAGTTTCAGTCACTCACACACTCACACCTGTGGACAGTGTCACACACTCACCCAGTCACTCACACACTCACACCTGTGGACAGTGTCACACACTCACCCAGTCACTCACACACTCACACCTGTGGACAGTTTCACACACTCACCCAGTCACTCACACACTCACACCTGTGGACAGTGTCACACACTCACCCTGTCACTCACACACTCACACCTCTGGACAGTGTCACACACTCACCCTGTCACTCACACCTGTGGACAGTTTCACACACTCACCCAGTCACTCACACACACACACACCTGTGGACAGTTTCACACACTCACCCTGTCACTCACACACTCACACCTGTGGACAGTTTCACACACTCACCCAGTCACTCACACACTCACACCTGTTTACAGTTTCACACACTCACCCAGTCACTCACACACTCACACCTGTGGACAGTTTCACACACTCACTCACACACTCACACCTGTGGACAGTGTCACACACTCACCCAGTCACTCACACACTCACACCTGTGGACAGTGTCACACACTCACCCAGTCACTCACACACACACATCTGTGAACAGTGTCACACACTCACCCTGTCACTCACACCTGTGGACAGTTTCACACACTCACCCTGTCACTCACACACTCACACCTGTGAACAGTGTCACACACTCACCCAGTCACTCACACACACACATCTGTGAACAGTGTCACACACTCACCCTGACACTCACACACTCACACACTCATGCTCACACCTGTGGACAGTGAATGTAAACATATGTTTTGACTGTGAGGGACACAGAGAGAACACACCACGCTCCTCACAGACAGTGACCCGAGGTGTAGATTGAACCCAGGACCCGAGCCCCTGGAGCCGTGTGGGACAGAGACCCCGCCCCTGACACTAACTCCCTGTCTCTAATACACAGCGTACAAGTGACAGGGGGTGAAATCCTTTCCAGGAATGAAGCCTGAAGCTATTTTCCCCACTTGTGGTTGGACAAGGAGGTGTACGGTTACTGCATCTGGACACACAAGCTGAAGGCTTGGTTTGGCGTTAGTTTAATAAGTCTGCCGTTAACAGACAGCTCCGTTGCTGTTGCTCAAGGCTACTCCTCTGATCCATCACTGGAGTAATTATCTGCTGATGCTGGCAGCTGGAAAGCAGACAAATCCTCAATCAGATTATTATAGACTGTAATGAGCCTGTTTTTATGAAAAACATATACATGTATATATTAAAGCTGTCCATCAAGCACACCAGCACAGAGATCGTGTTTACAAGCAAACCACAGAGCACCATGGTGTCTTACAGTGGCTTTGTTCCATGAAATAAACTCCTGGTGCATGTCCACCGCATGGTACCTGCTCCACTCGACTCTACTCAGCTTTACTGGCCTTTTGGGACCTGGTAAGGCTTACATTTTGATGTTTGTGATCCAGAAATAATCAGAACTAAGGGGCCTGTCCTATGTAAGTCCAAAAGTTGGTGCATACCTGGCTATCAAATATTTCTTCTGGGTATTAATAGGTGGGCGGCACGGTGGTGCAGCAGGTAGGTGTCGCAGTCACGCAGCTCCAGGGACCTGGAGGTTATGGGTTCGAGTCCTGCTCCGGGTGACTGTCTGTGAGGAGTGTGGTGTGTTCTCCCTGTGTCTGCGTGGGTTTCCACCGGGTGACTGTCTGTGAGGAGTCTGGTGTGTTCTCCCTGTGTCTGCGTGGGTTTCCACCGGGTGACTGTCTGTGAGGAGTGTGGTGTGTTCTCCCTGTGTCTGCGTGGGTTTCCTCCGGGTGACTGTCTGTGAGGAGTGTGGTGTGTTCTCCCTGTGTCTGTGTGGGTTTCCTCCGGGTGCTCTGGTTTTCTCCCACAGTCCAAAAACACATGTTGGTAGATGGATTGGCGACTCAAAAGTGACCGTAGGTGTGAGTGAGTGTGTGTGTTGCCCTGTGAAGGACTGGCGCCCCCTCCAGGGTGTATTCCTGCCTTGCGCCCAATGATTTCAGGTAGGCTCTGGACACACCGCGACCCTGAATTGGATAAGGGTTACAGATAATGGATGGATGGATGGTATTAATAGGTCATTTGTCCTCTCTTTGCTGTGACCAGTGCTGGCACCTATCTGGGGAAGCTATACACCAGATCCTGGAACACTTTTGTGAGTATTTGATTGTATTCCGCCATGTGAACATTAGTGAGGTCAGTTTCTGATGTGGTTAATGATTAGCTCTGGATCACAAACATCAATCCAGCTCTTCCCAAATGTATATTAGATGATGCTACATCACTCTAGGGAATGAGAATGAACACTGGGGGTTTTATACTCCTCTGGCCGACCCTTGGCTTTGAGCATGGTCCCAGGCCGTCCCATTTGAACATCTGTGTCCACGGTAGGTGCACTTCATGGAAATTGAATTCACTCATTATAAGGGGTGTCTACAAATCTTGGGGATGAATCCCATTTCACCCCTTGCTCTTACCACTTAGTCCTACACCTCCATTTTGTCTAGGGGTAGGCGTTGCAGTTGTTCTTGGGATAGAGGTGTAGGGCGACGTGTGACATGGTGCCTCAAACTGAGAAACTGAGTCACACTTCAGACAAACTGTTATGATGTGAATCACTGGTGAGATGGTGCGCAGCGAACAAACAAACCCACAAATGTCAGTTCAGTATTTTCTCTTTTAAAAAAGTATTGAAGGATTGTATTTATTTTAAAGTTGTTTTATTGTATTATGATAATTTACTTTATAACAAAAATATCACTAGAAGCACATCGATGTCACACTAGTTCATTTCTAATTCCACATTAAATAGTAAACCAATTGCATTCTAGTGTCTGGGGCTACTGCTAAATTTAAGGTGGAAATGGAAGTGTGGAATAAGGAGCTGAATTCAGCTTCACATCACAGAGAGAGTGAGGAGTGGGTGATAACATGATTGTGGAACTCCTCTGAAGGCGTACGACATCCTCAATTTAACTCAAATCCAGCTGTGCTCCTCTGATATCACTGCAGACTGGGGCACTGCTATTCGCTTGGGAATTAAGTCCTGTTTATTTGTATTTAATGATGTATCAGGCACTTGAACGTTTGTCCCACTTCAAAGAGGAAGACTTTAACCACCACGCCTTGTGACTCCAAGGGGCATGATAACCTCAAATTAAGGTAGTGAAAAAAATAAGACATGAGAATTACCCTTGACCAGAGAATTATTTGTTGGTGGAGCAGTTCCCACATGGCAGTGACGCTGATGGATGGTGTCATGGAAGTGTGTGCGTGTGGTGAGTGTAACAGTGGATTTGGTAGTGTTTCTCCACAGAGAGGGTTTGGGTTTTTGGTTTCCCTTGAAGTCCTAAATCACCAGAAATAAATATTAGTGACCTTAGTGACATCTTGCTTGTTTCGCTGAAATAAAGAGGAAACAACAGAGAACAAGGAACCTATAGGATACCTTCTCTTTTTCATGTTGTTTTTGAAGGTTTGTTTACCTCTTTGTCAGTCACACTCACGCATGTGACAGTGTATGGCAGAGAGAGAGAGAAGGAGGTCATGGTACACTGGCTTAGAACAGCTCGAACTGTATGAACATGGAGAATGTTATAGAAGAGTGTGGATATGGAGTACCTTGCAGAACTCTGTGGAGGTGGAGGACACAGTAGAACTGTGTGGATGGGAGAATGTTATGTAACAGTGTGGATGCAGAGAACATTGTAGAACAGTGTTAAAAGAACATTTTTTAAAATATGTGGCTGGTGAAAAAACATTATAGAACTGTGTAGACGGAGGGGGGTTTATTCTAGAACAGTGTGAACAAAGAGAACATTCTAGAACTTGTTGAAGGAGGGGGGCATTCTAGATGTAATTCAAAAATATTCTAGACCTGTGTAAATGGTGAGACCCGTTCTAGACCTGTGTAGATGATGAGAATGTTCTATAGCTGAATAGATTGTGAAAATGTTCTAGACCTGTGTGGATGGTGAAAATGTTCTAGACCTGTGTGGATGGGGAACACATTCTAGACCATATTTTGATGTGGAGAATGTAGAATCCAATAATGTAAAAGAGTGTTCTAGAACAGTGTGAACAAAGAGAGCATTCTAGATGTAATTCAAAAATATTCTAGATCTGTATAGATGCTGAAAATATTCTAGATCTGTGTAAATGGTGAGACCCGTTCTAGACCTGTGTAGATGATGAGAATGTTCTATAGCTGAATAGATGGTGAAAATGTTCTAGACCTATGTAGATGTTGAGGATGTTCTAGATCTGTGTAGATGATGAGACCCATTCTAGATCTGTATAGATGCTGAAAATGTTCTAGACCTGTGTGGATGGGGAACACATTCTAGACCATATTTTGATGTGGAGAATGTAGAATTCAATAATGTAAAAGAGCCCAGTAAACAAGGAACGTCCCTGGACGTTCAAAATAGGTCTAAAAGTAGTCTGTCCGTCAAGGACATATTTTAAACGTCAATGGACGTCCAAAATTCATCTTAATAAGTTAGTTAAGTGGTGACCAATCGATAACGTCAGTGGACGTCCAAAATACGTCTAATAGTCGTCTTTTCAATGTCTGTGTTTGGACGTCTTTTCAACTTTCATTTTCAACCTTAAGAGAACGTTGATTAGACGGCAGTCATTACGTTATTTCAACGTTGAATCAACGGCTAAATGTTTACTGGGAGTGTTCTAGAACAGTGTGAACAAAGAGAACATTCTAGAACTTGTAGAAGGGGGGGGGGGCATTCTAGATGTGATTCAAAAATGTTCTAGACCTGTGTAAATGGTGAGAATGTTCTAGACCTGTGCAGATGTTGAGAACACTCTAGATATGTGTAGTTGGTGAAAATGTTCTAGATCTGTGAAGACAGGGAACACATTCTAGACCATATTTTGATGTGGAGAATGTAGAATCCAACAATGTAAAAGAGTGTTCTAGAACAGTGTGAACGAGAAGAACATTCAAACATTGTGTAGATGGAGGGGGAGCCCTATACACAGGGGGCCTTTACCCACCGAGGAGAAGAGTGGCACTCGGAGTCCTAGTTAGTGTTTTTTTTTAGAGAACAGGGTTCTCGGCGTGCTCGGGGCTGGGGTCCCTCATGCTCGGGGACTGAAAGGGAATTCCACTGATGTTTCAAAACGTCTGTGTGGTTAACGAAGAGTGAAACTGAGAGTGATTAGATGTGCGACGCTCAGTGGTGGTCTGGTTCCTATAAATGGTGTTGATGGTAACCAGATGTCTGATGAGTTTAATACCTCTAACAGCTCTTCACAGAAAGAAGTGACATGGAGGGGGCAGAGATAGTGGTTCTGGAAAGCTGTAGGATTAGGTTTTAGTCTTTAACTTGTTTTTAAAACAAAAAACAAAGGTAAATATAAAAACAAAAGGAAAATATTCCCACTGCATGAAATTAAAAATCAGCATTTCTTATCAAACTAGGCCCTTGCCACACGTACCTCTTTTTCACTGGCTACATTCATATCTGTATCTATTCATATCCGATCTGTGGCATCTGTGGAGACTTCAGCATCTGTTCATCTTTAAATATTCTTTTCCGTCTTTAGTCTATACCCTGGTGTTCTCACTCATTTGGAATAATGAAAATGATCGTGTTGTGACACAAAGCTGCAGTAAAACACCAGTCGGGTCCCATTCCATTCATAAACACAAGTGCTTTAAATGGATGAGATAGAATTTTACTTCTGGTCAGAGTCAGTTGAGTCAGTTTAAGAGTGTGATCTGTTCACACTGATGCCAGATACAGATCACAATGTATATACAGTGTGAACAACAGAACAAAAATCTAATTAAGAAGAAACACCTTTATTGATCCCTTTGGGGAAACACAAACATACACTAGGAAGAAATTTCTAACACACACTAAGGGCAGTGAACACACACACACACAACCGGAGCAGTTCGGGAGTTAGGTGCCTTGCTCAGTGTCTCCTCAGCTGCGAATGAATTGTCTCTTGCCGGTCCCGGGAATTGAACTGTGGTTGCTCCAGCCTCATGCTCCGTTCTCTAACCTCAAAAGGCCACCGCTGCCGCCAATTTGTTTACACATACCTGTAAAGTTACTCTCACACTTTACTGAACACAGGTGCCACAATGTGCTCCAGTGGTCACAGTTACATCCACCCTGAAGACCCCGCACTTATAACTAAAGGTGCCAAACAGGGTCTTTTGACTGATGACATAGAAGAACCACTTTAGGTTCCATAAAGGACCAGGTTTGTTTGAGAGATGTGTGAGTGTGAAGAACCTACTAAAGATTTAAAAAAAACTTGAGGTAAAGGTGCTTTACCAGTTTAAGAATGATGGCCAAAAATGGTTCTTGATGGAACTAAAAGTGGCTCCTTTATGGCATTTCTCAAAGAACCCTTTGTAGCACATTTATTTAAACATGTGCCCCTCCCAACAATGTGTGTGTGTGTGTGTGTGTTTTAAAAAGACCAGGCTGAACTTTGAAGATGAGGTTGTTGATATTTCTATATGGTCGTGTGATACTCAGGAAAAACTCTGCTACATTATCATGCATTCAATCATTCACTCTGTAACCACTTCATCCTGTTCAGTGTTGCTCTGTGTCCACAGCCTACCTAAAATCAGCGAGCGTGACCGTGGATCAGTCCATCACAGGGCATCACACACTCACCCGATCCCTCACCGAGTCACTCTCACACCAGTGGACAGCTGTGTGTGTTTGGAAAGTGGGAGGAAGCTGGAGCACACACACTCAGTCACAAGAATAGCACGCCATACCCGAGGAGGGGTTATTGAACTCACAAACCCAGGCCCCTGGAGCTGTGTGGTAGTGACTGACCTGTTGTGACAATGTGCCGGATGCTTCAGTATCAGTCCTCAAATATGACGCCCCCTACAACCCCATTTTGTTAGCCTACTGCTAATAATATTTTAAAGGCTTCTCATTGGCCAGTGTGACTGTCAGGTTTGGGCTAAACCATGGCCACAGAATGTTTTTGTGCTCTCAAGTGGTTGGAGATTTTTTTCTTTTTGACAGTGCTTCAGTAGAAGGGAAGTCTTTGCGAAAGTGAAGAGGGAAAAATATTTTTAAAAATGCCTATCAGCATGTGATCTAGGCCTCAGAAAACACGTGAAAAGTCATTGTTTCTCATGGAGAGTAAATTAAATGATGTACTTGTGTGGTAGACATGGGGACGCCTGGTTCCTATCACCACCACTGTGACGAAATCAGGCAGTAAGTTTCTCTACAATAAACTATTTCAGCACAAAATCATACAAGCTTCTCTGTTTTGAGAGACTTGAAATTACTTTGGAAACAATGAAGGATGTCTGCAACGAGTTAAAATCAGCACAGCCAGATTATTATCTTGTACAAAGAAACAAGGGCTCATTATCTCAGTCTTAGCGCTGTTTCACTGGCTCCTAGTGCATTCCTAATATGTCCACTGTGTTTGTGTAAGTGGTGACTGAAGGATTTATATATATTTCTTGTTTTAATGTATTTTTTAAGTTTACTTCTGTTGGATTTTTATTGGGCGGGAATAAATTTGGCATCAACGCTGCCACAGAACCAGCCAATGTTAGCGATCAGTCAGTTTACATCCCTCATCTACATAAGGCCTTCAGAACATTCAGTCTTTAAAGCCTCACTGTAATTGGAGGAGTTTCTCAGGAGGACAGTTCATATCATAGACTGCAGTTTTGTTGCTGTACACTTCTCAGCTCTTATAAGCTGCAGTGGCATCCAAACCCAGGCTAAATGAACTAGCTTCTCGCTAAGCTAAGCTAAGCTAAGCTGCTTTGTTTACGTTGTCAGGGCAATGCAACAGTCCATCACCCTCAGGTTTGATCCGACCTCTCCGCTCAGAACTGGCATAAGATAACGATTTGTGGAGCTTTTTAAACTATTACACTGCATTACTGTAAAAATATTTTGAATAAAATATGGTTAACTGCTTATAGCATTTGACATTTTTTAGATATTTAAATATAAACTTCATATTCTTAAATACAATTGGGCAATGGCTTTACAAACAAGTTAGTGGTTTTAGACAGTCACAAAGATGAAAGCCCAAACACTTGGAGGCTAGATCCTCTTTAAATGTTTGACTCGTCATGCATTACAGACATCCTGTTTTTCTCTTTATCAACTGTCTAAATTCATGCAAACCCAACTCACTTATTTTTCTCTGCTCTATTACGCCATTTCCTGAGCATAACACCCCAGTTCCTCTTTTAACTGAGGCCAGACAATACGACTTATCATTCTCATGATTGTGTAAGATCCTGCTGTCTTCAGACAGGTCATATTAAACCAATGCTCATTAAAAAAACATTTCATAAACATAATCTGCTTCTGCATCTGCATCTGCGTCGGCGATCTACCCAACACTCAACAAACCACACAACGTTCCCTTTCTGTGCTGATAACGAGAGTGTCACGCAGTGAAAGCTAGTCATATCCCACAACCATGATGCTATTAATAGTTCTGTAAAATTAAGAACAAATTTAAGCAAAGAGTCACATTACATTATTTCAAGTGCATTTTAAAGACTATCTTCAGAATATGAAGTGTTGAACCTTGTTAGCGTGTCTGTGTGGTGGTGTTTATACGCTAGACGTATCATGAGTTTAATAATCAGTTGACACCACCCAGATAGCAGGTGCCTTTTGGCCTATTCTGTGTCAGTTTTAGCACTTATTACTCTCTTACACAAATAGGTTGGTGTCCTACCCTCCTCTAAAAAGTTACACGGTGCAGTTTCTGCAGTGCTGAGCCCTGAGTAACAAGAACAGCGGCTATCACAGGTCAGTAATTTGAAAGCTGTCATTTTGAGGTTGACATACTACCTAGTGTTGCTTTAAAGAGGAGCACAGGCACCAGGATATAACTCCTGCATCATTTCAGGTGGAACGGAAAATGCGGATGAGAAGCTGATGGCCTCAAATGAGCTGAACTCAAATATTTACTTAGAGACGTGGACACATTTATCCGTTTTGTGTTCTGGTGTAAGCTAAAACGATCTGATGGATGTAGTAGTAGCTTTATCCGATGGTTGTTACTCAACTGAAGGGAGTGCAAACCACTAGTGGACACCAAATCACTCCTGTGTATCTTTCCTCTCCCAATCAGATTGTGTGGTTATAAATATTTTGTTGTCTATAATTTTGAGCCAAGAGACATCTTAAAGATAAACAAGGAGGTCATCATGTGACCTACAGAGGTGCTACATAACAACAAACCTTAGTCAGAAACAGCAGTGGAGGGCGCATGCCACACCCCATATTCAAACAGTCAGGGCCTGCACCAGTGCATTCTTAGCTGTCACCAGGCAACCTCATGGCTCATGTGATGCAATAATCACATCAAACGTGCAATGTTTTTACTGCGTAAATCACAGGCAAATTGATTCCGGGGACTCCCCTAACAATGTCTGTGTTTGCGTGACAATCACACATCGGCTAACTCCTGTTCTGAGTCGAAAAGGGTACGACTGGCCTCATGAAGCAGCCGAAAGCACAGTGGAACATGTTGCGGTGGGTTTTTGCACGACACACTCAGACTCACACCACAGCGATCACATTGAGGAACAGTGCCCCAGCCCACACTCTGCCACTCACTTGCTCAACCTTTTGTATATTTTCCTTTGCCCACCACAAGAGGCCAAAACCAAAACACATGAGGTGTCAGATGTTCAAATATAGTTCCAGTCCTGCAGGTAAACATACCTTGTATGTGCTCATGTGTTTTCATGTTGTGAAAGCTGTAACTTTAAAGCCATTTCCTTATTTCTGTTCTCATTGCACCTTTTTCTGCATACTTTATTTTAGCCCCCTTTAATCCTTCAATGGTTTGTGAGTGGTCACTGCCCCCTCAGGCCCCCACAGAGAAGGAATTTCTCACCATTTGTTTGGTGAACCATTCTCAACGCTGCAGTGGTAGTGGTGTGTTAATAATAATAATAATAATAATAATAATAATAATAATGTTAATGTGTTGTGCTGGTACAACTGCATCAGACACAGTAGTGGCTACTGGAACTTTTGGTAACACACTGCAGTAAGGATACATTTATTAATACTTAGTACTTACTGTATATTAGTACTTATAGTACTAATATTAGTACATAGGACAGTAATAAACATCATTAAAGTGTAAGGTACACAATTAATCATAAAGTAATGACAGGAAACAATAACCACCATTAAATAGCATTTAATGCTATTATTTATGCCATTAGTCATTCATTATCTGTAACCCTTATCCAGTTCAGGGTCACGGTGGGTCCAGAGCCTACCTGGAATCATTGGGCGCAAGGCGGGAATACACCCTGGAGGGGGCGCCAGTCCTTCACCAGGCGACACACACTCACACATTCAATCACACACTCACACCTACGGACACTTTTGAGTTTCCAATCCACCTACCAACGTGTGTTTTTGGACTGTGGGAGGAAACCGGAGCACCCGGAGGAAACCCACGCAGACACAGAGAGAACACACCACACTCCTCACAGACAGTCACCCGGAGGAAACCCACGCAGACACAGGGACAACACACCACACTCCTCACAGACAGTCACCCGGAGGAAACCCACGCAGACACAGAGAGAACACACCACACTCCTCACAGTCACCCGGAGGAAACCCACGCAGACACAGGGACAACACACCACACTCCTCACAGACAGTCACGCGGAGGAAACCTACGCAGACACAGGGAGAACACACCACACTCCTCACAGACAGTCACCCGGAGGAAACCCACGCAGACACAGAGAGAACACACCACACTCCTCACAGACAGTCACCCGGAGGAAACCCACGCAGACACAGGGACAACACACCACACTCCTCACAGACAGTCACCCGGAGGAAACCTACGCAGACACGGAGAGAACACACCACACTCCTCACAGACAGTCACCCGGAGGAAACCCACGCAGACACAGGGAGAACACACCACACTCCTCACAGACAGTCACCCGGAGAAAACCCACGCAGACACAGGGACAACACACCACACTCCTCACAGACAGTCACCCAGAGGAAACCTACGAAGACACAGGGAGAACACATCACACTCCTCACAGACAGTCACCCGGAGGAAACCTACGCAGACACAGAGAGAACACACCACACTCCTCACAGACAGTCACCCGGAGGAAACCTACGCAGACACAGAGAGAACACATCACACTCCTCACAGACAGTCACCCGGAGGAAACCTACGCAGACACAGAGAGAACACATCACACTCCTCACAGACAGTCACCCGGAGGAAACCTACGCAGACACAGAGAGAACACACCACACTCCTCACAGACAGTCACCCGGAGGAAACCCACGCAGACCCAGAGAGAACACACCACACTCCTCACAGACAGTCACCCGGAGAAAACCCACGCAGACACAGGGACAACACACCACACTCCTCACAGACAATCACCCGGAGGAAACCTACGCAGACACAAAGAGAACACATCACACTCCTCACAGACAGTCACCCGGAGGAAACCTACGCAGACACAGAGAGAACACACCACACTCCTCACAGACAGTCACCCGGAGGAAACCTACACAGACACAGAGAGAACACATCACACTCCTCACAGACAGTCACCCGGAGGAAACCTACGCAGACACAGAGAGAACACATCACACTCCTCACAGACAGTCACCCGGAGGAAACCCACACAGACACAGGGAGAACACACCACACTCCTCACAGACAGTCACCCGGAGGAAACCTACGCAGACACAGAGAGAACACATCACACTCCTCACAGACAGTCACCCGGAGGAAACCTACGCAGACACAGAGAGAACACATCACACTCCTCACAGACAGTCACCCGGAGGAAACCCACACAGACACAGGGAGAACACACCACACTCCTCACAGACAGTCACCCGGAGGAAACCCACACAGACACAGGGAGAACACACCACACTCCTCACAGACAGTCACCCGGAGGAAACCTACGCAGACACAAAGAGAACACATCACACTCCTCACAGACAGTCACCCAGAGGAAACCTACGCAGACACAGAGAGAACACACCACACTCCTCACAGACAGTCACCCGGAGGAAACCTACGCAGACACAGAGAGAACACATCACACTCCTCACAGACAGTCACCCGGAGGAAACCTACGCAGACACAGAGAGAACACATCACACTCCTCACAGACAGTCACCCGGAGGAAACCCACACAGACACAGGGAGAACACACCACACTCCTCACAGACAGTCACCCAACTTAAACCCACAACCTCCTGGTCCCTGGAGCCGTGTTACTACAACACAACCTGCTGCACCACCGTGCCGCCCCTACTGTTAATTAATGTACCCTTATTGAAAAGTGTCACTGATTTTAAGCCCCTCAGTTTCACTGCTGGACTGAGAATTATGCACCAACCAAAAACATCCGACAGCGTCACTGATAAAGAACTAGAGGACGACCAACGAGGTGGCCTTTACTCTATTAAAACCTCATTAGAAAAAGATCATGTGATCAGGGCCTGGTGTAGCCTTTGTGAAAGGGTCAGCTAAGACCAATCACATGTTGTTACCAGTCCTAATATTAGTAAAACACAACTAAATAAGAAAGGGTTGTTTTAGCTAAGGACCATACTGTAAATCACGTGACCTCAGCTGGGGTCCTGACCCCTAGTTGGGGACCCTTGTTTGTTTGTTTTTAATTCTTGATATTCCCTACTTCACCATGGTGGGTCACATCTCAAAAACATGAGGTAAAGTTCATGTGAGACCACAGCCCTCGCGAGCGAATGGTGTCACATGGTGTTTTGGACTACGCCATGTGCCTAGTGAAGTCACAGTGGTTTGGTAGAAGAGGAAAAAAAAGTGAAAAATAAAAAGTCATGACCCTGAGCTTCCTCAATGCACAAGTGGCAGAGAAAGCACTGCAAAAAGTAACACCTATTACCAACCTAGCTGGCACAGGAAGAGACCAGATAAACATCGTTAGAGAGAGAGCACGAGATGTTTCAGAGATATCCACTCTGTGGCTGATATATAGATACTGCCAGATATGTTTAGCTGTAGTTCATTTAACCCTTTATAAGACTGAGGAGCTTCATAACTGATTAAAAACAACCCACAAAGCCACAGTTAATTCAGTAAACACTGAGTTTTCCACTGATTAATCACAGCCCCTACCACTCTGTAACATTATTCATATTATATATGGTATAGAGTGTGCCATTCAGGCCTCAAAGGGTTAATGTGTGCATGAGCTCCTTTCAAAAAGTGGCCTGTGGTGCAGTGGTGAAAAAAACAAAATCATGTTTCTCACAAAAAATACACACCACACGCCCAGCGTCTAGACACCTGTCTGGCATTCAGTCTGAAATGAAGTGGATTAGCTGTGAACCTGTCTCTCTCTCTCTCTCTCTCTCTCCTCTGCGGTAATAACATCCTCACCACAGAGTGGTGGAACATTGTTGTGATGATTTGATGGACAAGCTGATCACAAACACCACTCAGACTCAACCCAGAGGAGGTGTATCACTCCGCAGCGCAGTGCTGTGAGGCGCTGTATCCCTCTTGATCACACTTAGCATTGGGCTCGTGACCTCTTTAAACTCATGTGCAGATCTGTCATTTCAAATTTCTATGTGGAAACAGTGTGTGCACTGTGTGTGTGTGTGTGTGTGTGTGTAATGGGTGTGTTCAGTACAGGTTTATGTAGCTTAGTGGGTTACACTGCTGCTCTTCTGGACCGACCTGGGTTGCGACTCCCAACCCAGGCTTTAGCTGTTCTCACACTCAAACCGAAACCAAACAAAGTGTCACCTATAAATCCTATCACACACACACACACTGCAGCCATACATATGCATTTACCACTCACCATAGGGCTGAGCTTAGCCATGAAGTAGAAGGGACTAGCTCAGTGAGCTTTAAATGCAGATCTAGCACAGCGTCCATTTTGTTGCTGTCCTTGTTCTTGTCGTCTCTTTAACAAGCGGTAAACAAAGTTCTTCACCAGTTGTATTTGTCTTACCCTGCTTCTGGAACCCACAAGCGAGCGCAGTACGATGTTCTTGTGGTTTTTAAACTAGGGTGGCACTGTTCTGTTCTTGTAGATGAGCACTGCTTCAGATCTTTGAGCTGACGTTTGCCCTTATTTTTATTTTTAACGTAATTCTTGTTCTAAAAGAATTCTGAAATCTGACACACAGGTTTTCATTTACTCTGTGATTCTTTTTTTCAATGAATATAGTACATTTTCAGATGTCATCTGGCCTACCCCCTCAGGACACTCCGCGTATCATCAGTGGTACACATACCTCAGTTTGAGAACCACTGATGTACACCACGCCTTACTCCAGACACCTAACCCCAGGCTCAGGAAGGATCTGACAGACTAAGAGCTTTAAAAAGGCTGGTTATATTTGGTTTAAAAGCGTCTAGTTGCTGGGGGTGGCATTGTTATTGCCACAGAGTCATGGTGCTGAGGTTTCAGTTGGTCCCCAGGGATCTTGTAAAGGGGGGTCTTATCAGAATGGACACCAGTGGACAAATAAGAGGATGTGGGTTGTTTTGGAATGCAGCTTTATTGGGATAACAGGGAGGGGCATGCATGTGGACACCTCCAACAATCACCCTGCGCTCAGGAGGACTCTGCATCACTGACGACAGAAGTCTCGGTGTGCTCTAATGAGAGAGAGAGAGAGAGAGAGAGAGAGAGAGAGAGAGAGAGAGAGAGAGTCACATACTACCCCACTCATGTCCAAACTAGGAGGCCTGAGATTGTAAGAATCCACAAAATGCTTCTCTATGCTGCAAAACCCAAAGCTCTGTTTTTGTCAGAGTCAGTGTCTGTAGGCACCCCTCATGACTGTAGAATTCAACTACTTTAAAGGACTTTAAGAAGACTTTTTGCACAGAAAACGTATACAATCTCCAAAGCATTAAATGAGTTACGAGGCCCTGCAGCATCTGCAAATGACTTTAAGGTCACCTTGCCTTCCAGCACTGGGCTGTGGACCTGTGTTTTCTGGGGTGAAGGAGCTCTGGGCATTGTGTCCTCAGCCCTTGTTCCTGGTGGGACCACCACAGCTGAGTTCGCTCATTATTATGAGCGATAATCATTATTGTTATTATGTTTCCATACAGTGGCTAAGTGTGCTGCTAGTGGACTGTGTAATGTGTAATTCACCTGTGATGATCTCTTTGATTTGTATTCCCTTTCCACCAGCTGCAGGCAGTGAAGAGAGAGAGAGAGAGAGAGAGAGAGAGAGAGAGAGAGAGATGGGGTGAGAGAGAGAAAGATGGGGAGAGAGAGAGAGAGAGAGAGAGAGAGAGAGAGAGAGAGATGGGGTGAGAGAGAGAAAGATGGGGAGAGAGAGAGAGAGAGAGAGAGAGAGAGAGAGAGAGATGGGGAGAGAAGGAAACAGGAGGATTTAGTCATTCAGTTTCACTTAAGTGGCCGTGACCCAGACTTACTAATGTGTTACACTAATACACCAGGAGACACACACTTGTGATCAATCTGAGTGTTTGAATGGGACTTGCCTGTGCGGATGTATCTAGTGTGTATTTCCGTTTGGGCGTGAGGGGAGTCCTGGGGAGTGCTGGTTTGGGGTGGGTCTCCCCCTATGAGACGGAAAAGCGCAGATGAGAGAGGCCCCACCCACCGCCATGCCCCAGGACTCCGCCCCTTTTATTATATTTCAACAGAAATCAAATCATAAATAAACACAATTCAACAAGTATTTGACTTGGTTTTAAATGGCTGCTTGGTCTTTATTGTTGATGAGGTTTGTTTGTACTTTAGGAAAGATTTTAGATTCAGGGTTTAATCAAATTAATTAAGTTCAGTAAAAATTACAGAGTTAACTGTGTAATGAAGTTCTACATTCACTGATGTAGTTGAGAGTAAATGCTTGTAACCCTTGTTTACATTCCTCTTTAATTATAAACTAACATTTAATCGTGTTTTTAGGGTTTACTCTTTGTTTTAAGAATTATTTTAGCATTTTCTCTTCAATTTGTAGGATGTCACTCACGTAAACGTTCACCAAATACAAGACATTCCTAAGTAATCCACCTTAATAGTCCACCTTTATTAAAACAAGGCAAACGAGAAGGACAGAGCTGCAGAGCTAGAAATCAATCCACATTCCTCACTGGGTTTTCATTGGATCAGACTAAAACTGGCTCTGCTTCTACGTTTAAAATCAGCTGTCAATCCACCTAGAGTCTAAACTCTCAACATCGTATTCATTACCTCCACTCAACAGTGGAATCTATGTTGTGTTCATTAGAACAAGACCCTTGTCTGTCTCCATAGCAATATTTAAACACTTTTTATGACCACTACATCACTGTTTACAGCTGTTGTTTTCTGGTTGTTCTTTCACACATCTATCTCCAAATTAGAAGCTGTTACAGGGGAAGGAAAAGACCTTCTAAATATTCAATGGAAGTCAATGTAAAAAGGTTTGATTCCCAGGGATTCTGGAGCATTTTATTGGTTCATTCACCATGACGCGAAGGACAGCTGCGGTGTTTCACTGATGTAGTAAACTAAACTCCACAGAAATGCAGGTTTTTCTAAAAATGATAGCAATAACTGATAATATTTTGAGATGTAAATCAAATATCTAATTTAAATATGTAATCAGACTACGAAAATATTAGGTCAAAATCTACTCAAAAGATAAAACAGATGAATGACAATCTGATTGACTTTGTGATCAGATTTAACAGCACACAACTTTGTAAATCGCCATTGCTCCACTGAGGATGAGGACACGAACACAACACTGAGAGAACACAAAGAAACGGAGGGGGTTCGTGCTGTAAGCAGTAAACACCTTAAAGAGCCAAAAACGGTCCCTGAGCATATTTATAAAAGAAAAGACAAAGCCTACAGTGAGTGTTTATAGAGACTAGTTCTCTGTTTGAAAACGTCCAGTGCTTATTACAGTGAAGTATTCGATCATTCATTTACACTCTGTTTAACCGTATAACCACAACAATGCAGCGAAAACTCCCGAGCTCAGAGCCCTGCTCTCTGACAGTGCAGTTTATCCCAAGTCACACTCATGGCTGTGTGATGTGACAGTGTGGTGACCTGAATAATTCAGTCTACTAATCAAAAAGCCAGTCATGCAGAACAGCTTTAGAGAACAGCAGCCTCAGAATCCACAGATACCCATCTCAGTCTGCAGACAGTCTGTCAGTCAGTCAGCGAAAACGCTGCGATGGTGTCAGCATCACAAGCCTCCAGAGCAGCTGAGAGTGCGTCTCATATCACTGCTTTGATCGTGAAGTTGGTATCGCGTGAGAAAGATAACTATTCAAACGAGTGCGGTGAAGATAAGTGCACAGCCAAATGAGAACCAACAAGCTGAAACCGCAGCCAGGGGTTCAAAATATGAAAATTAAGTGCATTTATGTCCAGATTTTAATAACATAATAATCTCGTGTTAAATTGTCTATTTTGTAGATTACATTTATAAATATTCTCTTTTTGCTTTCATCAAGCCTTCATAAGGGTTTAGTACTTCAGTCACGTGTTCAGTAGCCAATGACTGAGTAGGTCCTGCCATTTAATCACAAATGAGGTGTTTCGTGGTCTCATGAATTTAGAGTCGCTAGACCTTAATTAATCTGAAACAGCAAAAATAAGTCAATGTTACCCACCTGTGTAGCAAGAATAGAACAACAACCTCCTCTAGGTTTGTGCTTTTCAACCTTTGGTGAGCAGAGAGAGAAAGCCTAGCATATTGGTCTGAGACCCTTTGTTTTTACCAACACTGGGGCTCTTCATAAACACATCAGTCAGGTTTCGATCGCAAACAGAGCAGCAAACGATGAGGATTTTTATATAAAAGTGTCGCCTTTAAGTCAAAGCAGTGGCTTTTGGGACTGAAATCAAAATACATAATTGAGAAAGACTTGACACAGCAGACAATTAAAGGAACACTAGGTAAGATTTGGGTTTTTTGCTCCTGGGGAAAGGAGGGAGTGGTAGTTTCCTACCCTCCTCCACAAGTTGCTGAGCTCAGAGTAGCGATGGCAGAGGCTCTGTTCATCCTTTTACAGGTCGGTGAAGCATCACAAACATTTTAAAGCTGTAATTTTAAGGTGAAAATAATTGGTAATGTTCCTTTAAATTTTAATATTAAATTTGACAAAATGGTAGTGCTTTTGTTTACACCTTTCGATGTTTCAGTTGTAGATTCTGCTTGTGTTTGTTGCTTTGGTTCTTAAGCCTTGTGCCATAATGACCTTTAGGAGGTTTACCACATTTTTTTTATTTAGCATTTCATCGCCTTCCACTTTCCATTACAGTTAATGAAACTCTTGAGTGGATGATTAAAATGGGCGGGAGTAGGCTTAGGTGACTGCAGTATCTTTTCAGGTCATCTGAACTGCAATGGCCTTAATGCCTTCATCAGTGCACACACAGAATCAGAGGCATGTCTGTAGAGTTAGGTTAGGTTACGGTTGCCAAGTAAACATTGGCCGGCGTGCTCAGTACGAGTGTCTGTGGTCTGTAGGTCACATGGCTGCCATAGCGCGCAGGAATCCACCTAAAACTCACTGAGCAGGGGGTTATGGCTTGTTTGTGATCAGTGTGCTTTACCTGAGAAAGTGTAGGACGTCTCTGTAAAGTCGGGCATTCTGGAAAACAGAAAACGAAAGAGGGTTTGTATCAAAATAATTTGGAGTTTATTCTTTTTATTTTTATTTAACAAAAGAGGAAACAGTCCCCCCTCTTTCACGTCAATGTAAATTGAGGTTGTTCTCTAGAATCAGGTTCCTCTTACATATTAGAAACTGGGGAATCTGTTTGCGTCAGTTTCAGAGAGCAAGAGAAAAGAGAGAGAGAGACACTGAGGGAGAGAAAGCAAGAGAAAGACAGAAACAAAGGGTAGAGAGAGTGTGAGGGTGTGAGGGTAGGAGAGGAACAGAAAATGTGTGTGTGTGTATGTGTGTACGAGTACGTGTGTGTGTGTGTGTGTGTGTGTGTGTGTATGTGTGTGTGTGTGTATGTGTATGTGTCTGTGTGTGTGTGCATGTGTGTGTATGTGTCTGTGTTTGTGTGCGTGTACGTGTGTGTGTGTGTGTATGTGTATGTGTGTGTGTGCGTGTACGTGTGTGTGTGTGTGTGTGTGTATGTGTATGTGTCTGTGTGTGTGTGCGTGTACGTGTATATGTGTGTGTGTGTGTGTATGTGTGAAGAGAGAGAGAGAGAGAGAGAGAGAGGCTCACTTAAAGTCATCTCCCTCCAGCAGTTTCCTGTAGGTGGAGATTTCCGCGTCGAGGGCCAGTTTGACGTCCAGCAGCTCTTGGTAGGCCAGGATCTGTTTCTGCAGGTCAGTCTTGGCCACCTCGATGGCAGAGGTGAGGCTGGCGATCTGAGCCTGGTACTCAGCCACGCCCACGCTGGACTGGGCACTTGCCTCTGCCAGACTCTGCTCCAGGGTCACGTTCTGGGGGAACAGCGGTGTGAGGATCAGCACCCACCATTAAATCATCTTCACGTCATGTAACAGCCCTCACAGTGCCACCTAGTGTCCTGGGTGGGTCAAACCTTCTACTAAACCTCTTTTAAACATGGCTGCCCCCATGTGGGAGGACCTTCTCTTGTTCATTCAGAGACTACAAAGACATTTGGCTCTTAATCTGAGGAGTATGTATGGAATAAAAATGTATAAAATAATAAATAAACACTGGTGGGTGGGGGTAAAAATCATTGATTGCTCCTTTAAATTCCTAGTAGTCTATGACTATGTATTTTCTACTGATTAGAACACATTTTATAGATGCTTTGATGAGGTTCATTATTCAACAGCAGACAAAGGCAGCTGATAGAATTAAAGATCTAACTGGAAGGGGTTATTAATATTTCCATTGACGATGTTAGGAAACGATTCTCTAAGCTCCACACCAGGAAATCCCAGGGGCCAGATGGGATCCGCTGAAAGGTCTTAAAGGCTTGCATTGATTCACCTCCATTTCAGAGGCTGTTTCAGCATTCAGTAAGCACAGGACTGATACCGGCCCAGTGGAAGCTCATTAATTTTACCTGTACCTAAACACAATAGGCCTAAAGAAATGAATGACCTGAGACCAGTTGCACTATCGTCAGTTCCTACGAAGTGTTTTGAAAAAATGGGCAGCACGGTGGTGCAGCAGGTAGTGTCTTAGTCACACAGCTTCAGGGACCTAGAGGTTGTGGGTTTGAGTCCCGCACAAGGTGACTGTCTGTGAGGAGTGTGGTGTGTTCTCCCTGTGTCTGCGTGGGTTTCCTCCGGGTGACTGTCTGTGAGGAGTGTGGTGTGTTCTCCCTGTGTCTGCGTGGGTTTCCTCCGGGTGACTGTCTGTGAGGAGTGTGGTGTGTTCTCCCTGTGTCTGCGTGGGTTTCCTCCGGGTGACTGTCTGTGAGGAGTGTGGTGTGTTCTCTCTGTGTCTGTGTGGGTTTCCTCCGGGTGACTGTCTGTGAGGAGTGTGGTGTGTTCTCTCTGTGTCTGCGTGGGTTTCCTCCGGGTGACTGTCTGTGAGGAGTGTGGTGTGTTCTCTCTGTGTCTGCGTGGGTTTCCTCCGGGTGACTGTCTGTGAGGAGTGTGGTGTGTTCTCCCTGTGTCTGCGTGGGTTTCCTCCGGGTGACTGTCTGTGAGGAGTGTGGTGTGTTCTCTCTGTGTCTGTGTGGGTTTCCTCCGGGTGACTGTCTGTGAGGAGTGTGGTGTGTTCTCCCTGTGTCTGTGTGGGTTTCCTCCGGGTGACTGTCTGTGAGGAGTGTGGTGTGTTCTCTCTGTGTCTGCGTGGGTTTCCTCCGGGTGACTGTCTGTGAGGAGTGTGGTGTGTTCTCTCTGTGTCTGTGTGGGTTTCCTCCGGGTGACTGTCTGTGAGGAGTGTGGTGTGTTCTCCCTGTGTCTGTGTGGGTTTCCTCCGGGTGACTGTCTGTGAGGAGTGTGGTGTGTTCTCTCTGTGTCATTATGAGCCAAACGCTCATAATTTGGATCAACAGTTTTTTGGACAATCAGGACACAACAGGTTAGGTTTAATTCAGCCACCTCTACCTCTGCCTCTAGGCCCATTCACACCAGAGCCCCTCAGGGGTGTGTTTTGTCCCCTCTACTCTAAACACTCTATACCACATGTCAAACTCAAGGCTCGTGGGCCAAATGTGGACCACCGTGTCATTTGATGTGGCCCACAAGAGCTTAAAAGATCTGATTGACTGCAATCTAGTGGCTTAATCCCGTCGCTTCACGGATAACAATCAGCATGAACTGTGGGAAATGGAGTTTATGGTCACTGCACACTTTTAGACTTAATTATTAATTATTCCACCACTAATTCTAAAGCGTGCATTGACCTTAAACTACATTTCCCACAATGCATGCTGATTATGTTGCCCGCCAAGTGACGGCATTCCACCACTAGATTCAACAAGTGGAATTAAGAAATAGCTACAAATATTGATCCCAAAATGTCCAGGAAACGAATAATTAATGCTGATGGAAGACAGTTTGAAGAGAGATGTGAAGGCGATACATGTTTGTGCTTCTAGGAGAAGAATCGATATGTGTTTTGTGTTATGAGGTGGTGGCAGGTGTCAAAGAGTACAGTTTTCATCGGCACTTTGACACCGAACACGGAGCTCAGGACGCCAAAGTTAGCCTTCAAGAAAAGCAACAAACTGTACAAGAATTAAAAGGCAAACTGTGATTGCAGCAGAATGTTCACAAAAGTTACGGCCCAAAATCACGCAGCTGTGAAAGCTAGCTTTATTGTAGCTGAAGAAATCGCTCATGCGTCTAAGTCTTTCTCAGACGGTGCATAACTTGATGAAGTTTTCTTTATTCACTTGGATAGTTTGATTGTTGATTGATGGAGAAATATGAGCTTCTAACCCTCACAAAAGAACAGGGTTTAACAAGCAAACATTTTTATATCTATGCAAATATTTATAAGTTGAATAAGTAATAAATTTAGTTATTTAACATTAAGGAGCACTTACATTTATTCTACATTACACTTGGTTACATTTACACTGTCTAACAGTTACATCTGGCCCTTTGAAGGCAGCCATTGTGCCGATGTGGCCCTCTGTGAAAATGAGTTGGACACCCCTGCTCTATACTAACGAGAGCCGATCTAACACACCAACACACACCTTTTTTTAAATGTGCGGATGACACTGCCATTGTGGGGTATCCGAAATCTGATAACTCAGCGTTAACCAGTTTTCAGGAAGAGGTGAGTAACTGCACTAAATGGTATAAAGATAACGTCCTGGGTGTTAATGCAAATCAAACAAAAGAAATGGTTTATAGATTTTAAACACCGTAAACGTGAGGTCCCTCACAGCATTGTTAGTGATACACCAACTGAGAGAGTTAGTACCAACCAATACCTAGGTCTTAAAACTGATGACCAACTTAAATCTGAGGCATGCACTAAGCCTAAGGTTTAAAATATGACAACAGACGATGTTCTTTTTACAGAAGCTTAGCTTTTTTCAGGTGTACTGTATTGTTGTAGAACAGTCGTTCAGTGTGTACTGTCCTTTGGCTCAGTCTTCGTATTTGGGAACATGCGCAAACAAGAGCAAAACAAACTACAGCGTCTGGTAAGAAAAATTATTGGATGCAGCCAGTCGTCAGTCGCTCAGCTTTGGTTATTCAGATCTTATTGTGAACACAGCTGAGCAGATACTTAGAGATCCTGCCCTCCCTTTATACAGCAGGCTTCAACTCAGTAACTATGGCAACAGTAGCCTGCTGCAAAGGTCAATTAAAACCAAAAGGTTTAGTGTGTCATTTGTATCCTGTGCTGTCAGATTTTTAATTAAAAACACAGGTCAAGGAAATTAATTATATTTTCACTATTGTAACACTGTTTTTCCTTTTTATTGTTTAATTCATGTTATTGTTTGTTTGTTTTTTTTTTTACTGGGGGAAGGGATACCTAATTATATGTCTATGTTTTCTAAATGTACATTTTCTATGTTTTCTATGTTTTCTTTGACCAATCAAATTTCCTAATTTTGGGATAAAAATGTATACTAATAAAGTGCATTTTTGGACCGTGGGAGGAAACCCACACAGACACAGGGAGAACACACCAAGCTCCTCACAGACAGTCACCCGGAGGAAACCCACACAGACACAGGGAGAACACACCAAGCTCCTCACAGACAGTCACCCAGAGAGGGACTCAAACCTACACCCTCCAAGACACTACCTGCTGCACCACCGTGCCGCCCCACATCTGTGATTTTGCATCTCAAATTGTGTTTTTAATTGTCCAGACTCCCTCTCAAAATATTATGTGACATCAGAAAAACAGATCATTTAAAACAGCAGCTCAGTTTTCATATATGGACTGGGGAACGGATGATGTGCTTAGATTACATTTGTAAACTCTACTAATCTAAACTAAAATGAAAGTCAGTTGAAGTTAAAGGGATAAATGTCGGTAATGATCAGATTCCTCAGAACCATGAACCTACGCCCCAGAGAAGACTGTGAATTCCCCGAGAACGTAGAGCATTAACCGTTGAATAAAAAGCACCTAACGTTTCAGCAACTTTTAGCTGAGAGCCTGAGTCTCGAAAGTGTTTACGAGTGATGCATAATTATCTGTGAGAAAATGAGCAGTGATGTGCAGCTTACTGCCTTCTGTGGCACCGAGTGAGAAAACCACTTCCTCTGTCTTCTGCTTCCTGTACCTGGCAGCTGTGATTTATTGTAAATATGTTGATCTCTCTTGTTCTTTCTCTCACACATTCTCTGGGAAAGCAGTGCTGATGTCTGGTGAGGAATTGGGCGTTCTCCTTCAGACCAAGTCCCCTCAACTTCTACAGCCATTGTTCACTTCCTATTCTCTCAGTTTACAGCAGTCTTTCCTGCATTCACTCAGTTTGAATTACAATTTGGGACCTTCATTAAGACTGACATGCAAGAAGGCTTTTACCTCCCTGTGGGGCGTTACCTTTTCAGAAACACAGTGATAAACTCAACAAAACAGTGTTTTGCTCGTACGGAGCATCCCCATAAAGGCTGAAAAGGGGAGGTGAGGTTCAGGGCGGCTTAGGAATGTGTATGAGGCCACACCTCCCTTTGGATAGATGAGTACAAGAAAAAGGGTGGAGGTGGGAGCGAGTGTGTCTGACACAGAAATGAAGTGAGTTTGCAGGGTGTATATAGGACTGAGGGAAGGAGCGTGGTCCTACTCCCAAAATTATGTTATTGCATACTTCAATTTCAATTATGAAACTGATTATGTGTGATTTTTACATTTTTTAAGAAACACTGTGTAGTATTACTGCCTTAAAATTACAGATTCTAAATGACTGTGATGTTCCACGGAGCTGTAACAGGGAGAATAGAGCCTCTGTGGCTGCTACGCTGGGTTCACTGCTGGGTCCTGCACTGAGAAACTTCTGAATTAGGGGACGGAGGACTCTCGGGAGAAATGTGTAACACTTTACGGCACAAATATCACGGATGGTTACCTAGAAGAAGGACCTAGCTCTGTATTCATGGTACGGACATTATGGCAGAGAGAGAGAAAATGAGCAGCCGCTCAAGAGTCAGTACTGAAGGTTGCCCGGGTTTGCAGCTGCTAACTTAGCCGGATTAGCTCACTTTTTCGCGTTAGACATCGATTCTTGTAACAAGTGCTTTTCGCCGGTTGCTATGTGGATATGTGACTGAAGGTACACTTTGTAAACTCTCTGAAAAAAATAGGTACAGCAGAGATACACTGCAGGTCACTAAAGGTACAAACAGTGTAAATGTACCTTTAACTGTACAACCGTTTTGTTAGAGTCCAGTTGTGTTCCTTAAAGCTACATTACATTCTCTTCTTCAGAAGGAGAGGTGGATATCTGTAATATTTCTTTATAGAACTGTATAGAATGTGTAAAAGTTAAAAACATAATAATAAGTCCTGGAGATGAAATTTGGCATACTAAATCTAATAGAATAAGGTGTAATTATGTTTCCTAAATAAAGGTACACACATGTGCCCTTGAGCGTTCCACCACAGAGACATTTTCTCTGACAGTGTATCAGTGGAACCCAAGCTTGGTTGAGGACAGTGTTATAATCAGGTTTTTGAGAGTTACTGATGAATGAGGGTGAGTCACCAAAGTTACACTTTATGGTACACACTTTACACATCATTTTATTCTATTACACACATTCAGATCAGCATCAGCTGAAGGCCCGAGAGTCGCTCGTGACTTATGTAAACATCACTCTGTGAGTATGTGTGCGTGAGTGAGTGAGTGAGAGAAAGCGAGAGAGTGGGAATTACACTTAGCAACAGGTAGAGGGACGTTAAAGGGGACATATTTTACTCTTTTCCCACCTGTAACCACAGTTCCCCGAGGTCTCAGTGTAATGTTTGTGACATGTTTGGTGAGAAGTAACCAAGAAATAAACACCTCAGCCCTGGCACAGTGACTGGAGACCCTCACACAACGGGAGTCTCTGTACTTGATGTCAGAGGTAGAGCTCAGAACAGCTCTTTTTATCCCACTTTTTCTGACTTGAGCAGCCCACAGAAAACCGAATGAGTGGTCTTGTTCCACAGTGTGTAGTGCGGCGTGCTCCAAATCCCCCAGTTAATGAGTA
Source organism: Hoplias malabaricus (assembly GCF_029633855.1). Lineage (NCBI taxonomy): Eukaryota > Metazoa > Chordata > Actinopteri > Characiformes > Erythrinidae > Hoplias > Hoplias malabaricus. The sequence goes on from NC_089808.1 coordinate 41,822,557, forward strand.
AATGCATTGAACAAAGGGGTTTTCAGAATCATTTCAGAAAAATGACTGAAAAACAATAAATGACTGTACGCTCCTTTGTGCTTACTTTAGTCTTTTTGTTTGTTTGCAGATTTTCTTCAGATCTAGTAGCAACCAAAAATCTAAACATCGCTGTGGTTGTTCTGATATATAAATGATCTCTGCCCTGATTTGCCACTCTGCGTCTCATCCTAGATCAAACGGGCTCAGACCTGCTGATGTTTGGCATCTGGTTTTCACCCTGAGTCTCGTCACCAAACCAACTTCCTATTCCGTTGTTTCATAGCTTGTGTTTTACTGGTAATAAAGTGTAAAAACCAGAGAGAAAAAAAACAAAACCGGCAAGCCCATCGTTTTCTGAGGCACACAGCAGGGGATCACCAAGCAGTAATCAGTAAGTAATCTTACAGGTTTGATTCACAAGAGCCAGAATCACTGGGTTTAACCCATTACAAAGTCAACCATCGTCATAATGTGGTTTAGCTGAGCTCTGAGCTCTGTCAGCTGTCTAATCTCTGTCTTGGTCTAACTGCTCATTAGCAGCGATAAGAGACATGGAAAAGCTTTCAGTGCCTCAAACCTGAATCCCATTACTCAGAAGAAAGCATCTGTGATCTGATGAAGAGAGCATTAGTTAGGACCTGAGTGGTAGGTAATCTTCTCACTTTGACGTCAATCAGACACAGATATAAGATTAAACTCAGATATAAGTATATATCACGAGAGTTTAATAGAGTGGCCACTTTATTGGAAACCTCTCTCTTGTGTCTTCACCTTCCTGGTGTACAGTTACAGGCTGTGGATCATTTGTTGATGCAGTTGGATAAAGATAAACATAAAGAAATAGACCACCATGCTGCCCTTGACTGGATACTGAACACCAGTGACACCACTGTATTTGACACAACTGCACTACTGCATTTTTATTTGGTAAACCAACCACGGATGGAACTGAAGGTACTAGGGTTTGATTCCCGGTTCGGGCAGGATCACCATACTCTGCCTATCACAGGGGAGCCTCTGAGCTGCTTACACTGGTCAATTTCTGGTCAGAGGTGGGATGTGAACTGGGTCTGAGTTTGTTCACATCCCACCTCTAGCGAGTTTCTGAGTTCCTTTGAGTTTGGGGCGTGGGGCGTGATCTGTGGGAACGCAAGAAGACCATTGGTCCACCCCTGGCATTACCTTTAAGAGTTGTGTGTAACACACTGAGCTCCTAGTGACGTGGACGTGGATAGTATGTTGAAGCGCTGGGACACTCACCTGTGTGATGAGTCCCTGCAGCTCTATGCCCAGCGTCTGTAGCTCCTTCTTGGCTGATGTGATCTCCACCTTAGCCATGGACAAAGCCTCTGTGCTCTTAGCGTTCTCCGTATGTATCTCGTCCATCTGAGGAAATATTTATATGTTGCTGTTTAATGCTAAAGGCTTTACATTGTGAGTATATTGTTAACGAATATCCAGTTGAATGTAAACTGATTTATATTCACTATATTCCCACCTTGAGTTTGTAGTAGGCCTCAGCCTCCTCTCGGTGCTGCTGGACAGACTTCTCATACTCGGCCCTCATCTTATTGAGGGCCGTGGAGATATCGAAGGACTTGCCAGTGTCCACTTCGATCATGGAGACTGAGGTGTCTATGTTGGATGTGCCCAGTTTGGACTGAAGAGTGGACAGCTCCTGAGGAGTGAGACGATGGAGAAAGAGGAGATTCAGAAAGAGGGTTCAGAAGTGTCCTCATTTCTGTCTCAGTATATATATACATATCTGTACATACCGCAAACTTTACACACTTCAGTACTTGTGCTTAACATGATTGTATTAGCACTATTTTATCCACTCTGACATTGTATACCTTGTTCTTTGACGTCTACCTTTATTTGTTTTGTTTTGATTGCAATATCTAATAATCTAATAATCTACAGGATCAAATAATCTAATAAAAAATATAAAGTAATAAAACAATCGAATAATAAATAATCTAAACATTCTAAATATTTTGATAATATCTTAATATTTGTTATCTTTATTGTTGTGTTTTCTTTTTATGTGTTATTTTAGGTGAATTATATTTGAAAAGGTAAAATAAACGAGAGGGTGGCAGGTAGTGTCTCTGTCACAGCTCCAGGGACCTTGAGGTTGTGGGTTCGAGTCCCGCTCCGGGTGACTGTCTGTGAAGAGTGTGAGTGTGGTGTGTTCTCCCTGTGTCTGCGTGGGTTTCCTCCGGGTGACTGTCTGTGAGGAGTGTGGTGTGTTCTCCCTGTGTCTGCGTGGGTTTCCTCCGGGTGACTGTCTGTGAGGAGTGTGGTGTGTCCTCTCTGTGTCTGCGTAGGTTTCCTCCGGGTGACTGTCTGTGAGGAGTGTGGTGTGTTCTCCCTGTGTCTGTGTGGGTTTCCTCTGGGTGACTGTCTGTGAGGAGTGTGGTGTGTTCTCTCTGTGTCTGCGTGGGTTTCCTCCGGGTGACTGTCTGTGAGGAGTGTGGTGTGTTCTCCCTGTGTCTGTGTGGGTTTCCTCCGGGTGACTGTCTGTGAGGAGTGTGGTGTGTCCTCTCTGTGTCTGCGTAGGTTTCCTCCGGGTGACTGTCTGTGAGGAGTGTGGTGTGTTCTCCCTGTGTCTGTGTGGGTTTCCTCCGGGTGACTGTCTGTGAGGAGTGTGGTGTGTTCTCTCTGTGTCTGCGTGGGTTTCCTCCGGGTGACTGTCTGTGAGGAGTGTGGTGTGTTCTCCCTGTGTCTGTGTGGGTTTCCTCCGGGTGACTGTCTGTGAGGAGTGTGGTGTGTTCTCTCTGTGTCTGCGTGGGTTTCCTCCGGGTGACTGTCTGTGAGGAGTGTGGAGTGTTCTCCCTGTGTCTGTGTGGGTTTCCTCCGGGTGACTGTCTGTGAGGAGTGTGGTGTGTTCTCTCTGTGTCTGCGTAGGTTTCCTCCGGGTGACTGTCTGTGAGGAGTGTGGTGTGTTCTCTCTGTGTCTGCGTGGGTTTCCTCCGGGTGACTGTCTGTGAGGAGTGTGGTGTGTTCTCCCTGTGTCTGCGTGGGTTTCCTCCGGGTGACTGTCTGTGAGGAGTGTGGTGTGTTCTCCCTGTGTCTGCGTGGGTTTCCTCCGAGTGACTGTCTGTGAGGAGTGTGGTGTGTTCTCCCTGTGTCTGCATGGGTTTCCTCCGTGTCACTGTCTGTGAGGAGTGTGGTGTGTTCTCCCTGTGTCTGCGTGGGTTTCCTCCGGGTGCTCCGGTTTCCTCCCACGGTCCAAAAACACACGTTGGTAGATGGATTGGAGACTCAAAAGTGTCCGTAGGTGTGAGTGAATGTGTGTGTGTGTGTTGCCCTGTGAAGGACTGGCGCCCCCTCCAGGGTGTATTCCCGCCTTGCGCCCAGTGATTCAAGGTAGGCTCTGGACCCACCGCGACCCTGAACTGGATAAATGCTTACAGATAATGAATGAATAAAATAAATGAACTAACTAACTACCTCTGCATAATGTACTTTCACATAAGGATTCTGATTTTCTGATACACATTTTCCAAAGTACCTCTTCCTGTGTTTTGGAGACAAAGTCCAGTTCACCCTTCAGACTGGCAAACTTGGCGTCCAGATCAATTTTCAGGTCAGCTGCCAATTCAATGTCCTGTAAACAGAAACATCATGGTCAACGATGTTCACGTTTCTCAGATCCTCACGGTTCTTACAGTCCACAACAACTGCATGAGTTCTACCACTCACCTTCTTCATGGCAGTGATGTCAGACTCAAGCTGGAACTTGACGCCTTGCTCAAAGTCAAGCCTGGAGAAATGGAAAATAATGATTATTTTTTTAGAAAGATGCAAGAAAAAGCATTTATATTTTGCCCCACTGCTCCAAAACCCAAAGCCGAGGGGTCTGTAGCCCTCCAGCCCACACTCTGGCATTGGGCATAGTGAGCTGAGGCTTATCGCTAGCTGTTCCAGAGCACCCCAGTTAGTTTCATAGGTGTTGGGATAAGAGGTGTCATGATATATTTGGTCATGGTGTCTATGAAATACTGTAAGACTAAATTCACAGACAGCATTTCACCATGTTCTTCACTACACTTTCATTCTATCACAGTTCACTTTCCTCTTTTGATTATGTACCAGCTCTAACACCTGACTCATGATGTCACATGTGAATCATTCATTCGTACATTCATTCATTCATACTCTTTGCATTACTTGCTGGATAATGAGTCTCCTCCCACAGTTCAAAAACATATTGTATGTGTAACTGGGTGACTGTGTGAAACTGTCCACAGGTGTGTGTGTGTGTGTGTGTGTGTGTGTGAGTGTGTGAAACTGTCCACAGGTATGACTATGAGAGTGACTGTGTGAGTGTTTGTCCTATGTTCTTCCTGTATTTAAATGAAAGTTCGTTTACTGATTGATTGATTCATTCATTCATTGATCCATTTATTGAACTGAATCACTCACTTGGCCTTGAGTTCGTGGGCGGTTCCTCGGACGTTGTCGAGCTCTATCTCCAGTTTGACGGTGTCGAGGGTGAGGGTCTGCAGGGTGCTGCGGTATTCGCTGAGCTGGGCCTCGTACTCCACCGTGGTGGTGCCAGACGCCTCAGGGGACATGTCCGCTCCTCCGGTCAGCTGGGACAGTTTGGCCTCCAGGGCGGCGTTCTCTTGCTGGAGCGCCCGGACCTTGGCCATGTAGGTGGAGAAGCGGTCGTTCAGTCTGGACAGCGTGCTCTTCTCTGCCTCGCGGGACAGCACCGGGACCACTGAGGGCCCCAGAGAGGAACCGGCTACCAGGGCAGAGCCGGCACTGAGTCCTCCAGCAGCGATGGTGCGGCCCATGGAGAAAGCTGGGCTTGCGACTAGAGCTCCGGCAGCTCCGAACCCTGCTCCAGAGCCAGCGCCACCTCCCAAACCAAGACCGAAGCCAAGACCTGCTCCAGCACCGAGCCCCAGACCTGCTCCAGCTCCAGCACCGAACCCCAGGCCCAGTCTGGCTCCAGCACCACCTCCGGCTCGAGAAAAGCCACCCGAGAAGCCCGACAGCCTGGAGGAGGACAAGGACAAAGACAGGGACATGATGGAGAGCTCGGGATCACTGCAGAGAGCACAGAAAGAGCAGACTGGAGTATGCAGGAAGGCGAAGGGCCCCTGAACAGGTTTATATAGAGTCAAGAATGAAGAAGGAATGGGAGGAACATGAGGGAATGAGCCAGGACTTGATGATAAACTTTAGGTGCCACCTTCAAATTCCAGTGGACTTTGAGATTAGAAGACCCTGGAGGCAGGGCTTGTCTCGATGTTGAATAACCATGGAGCAGGACATGATTAATGAGTGGTCTGTTCCACAGAGAGCTGGGAGAGAAGATAAATTCACTGTATCAATAAATAAAGGTGTTATAATGTCTTCTATGTGCAATGTGTTCTATCTGTGGCAAGAAGGAAAATAAAGTATACTTTAGCCAGAGTAAAGCGTGTTAGTGTTACACTTCAGTATATTTCTGCCCTTAGAGTGTGGTTTGTTTCCCCATCAAAGGCAAACACAGTACTCTGCAGGTCAGAAGGACAAAAATAAACATATTACATTTTAAAATATGTATTTAAAAAATAATACATAACAAAAATCAGTGCCAATACAAGATGGTGTATATATTGATAATTTTATGTTTGCGTGAGGGCGGCACGGTGAAGCAGCAGGTAGCGGCGCCCATCACACAGCTCCAGGACCCTGGACGTTGTGGGTTCAAGTCCTGCTCCGGGTGACTGTCTGTGAGGAGTGTGGATAAAAAACTTACAGACCACTTAATCTTCAACCACGTACAAACAACAGCCGTTTTTATCTCAAACACACCGTTCCACCTTAAAAGACACGAAGCTTGAAGATGCGAGGTTCCCATTAAGTTCCACCTTAAACGATCTAACGTCAAGCACATTCTCCTTTGTCTTCGAGGAGCTGTTGGAAATAAACATGCCTCTTAAAAAAGGAAATCCATTTTGTCTCAGTAGCAAATGTATTTCCACAAAAGCAACATAACTGACATTTGTAAATAGGATTCTGTTAAATATAAAATTTAATGCAAAGATTACTATCCAAATCTCACAGGACTTTTACACCTTTACATAAGGCACACAGAAAAATCAAAACTCAGTTTATTGTACATTTAGGTCAATGTTGGTTTAAAATGAGTGCATAATCCTGTTAGTTTTCTTCATGTTGTTAAATATAGAACCTGCTGAAAGTAATTAAGCACATTATAACAATACCACAACGATACTGATGACCATTACCATTTTAGCCACTGTATTTGTGATACTACATTTTCATGCAGTTTTGAGTCTAGATCATAGAGCACATTGTTGTTAATAACAATTACCTTTAATCAATAACAACTTAAAGACCATATTTTTAAGAGTGTACATCTATAACATGATGCAAGTGAAAGGAACTGTAACTGGCTCTAGATAAGAGCAGCTGCAACGTGCCATAACTGCCAAAGTGAGACCGGCGTCACGGCGGTTGTACAGTATACAGTTCTTCTTTAAGACTAGTGACATGATCTACACTTTACACTGTCTACTATAGAGACCCGAACTCTCCTCAGAGCTATTCTTTCTCGTAGCGTCTTGCATCAAATGTGGAATTTGGCCGTTTCTGCCTGGTCTTGAAAGCCTTGAGGACTCTGTTTCAGAGCAGCACCTGCCTGAAGTATCAGCGTCTCCTGTCTGTCTTTCTGACAGATGAAGCTCAGCGTCATTTTTTAAACCCCCAAGGCCCTGCTCTTTACATCATTATATAACTGGACCCCCAGCACCTGCTTCATCTGAACTACATAACCAGAGAGGGCGAAAGCGAATCATAAAGATTCAACAGAGTGAATAAATACAGTCCCCACGCCCAAATAAACAACAACACGAAACGTAGTGTGTTTAATCAGCTCCACTGAATCAGGAGCACTTCTTTACAATTAGAGTATAATCCACCCATTCCTCTGCATACTTTTTAGCCTCTTTTCCTGTTCCTCAGCGCTCAGGACCCCCACAGAGCAGGTGTGATGTGGTGGTGGATCATTCTCAGTGCTGCAGTGACACTGACGTGGTGGTGGTGGTGGTGGTGTGTTGGTGTCACTGCAGCTCTGAGAATGAACAGGTTGAAAAACAAATATGTAAGAGCTAGTAAAAATGAACAATGAAACAGCTTTAATTCTGGAGCACACAGGAGTCAGTGAACTACGAGGGTCAAAGTGACAAAAACAAAATAATCGTTCATTAATCGTAATCGTGGTAAAATGTACAATTAATCGTGATATTGATTAGCGCTCATATCGCCCAGCTCTACTGTTGACCCATTTACTTCTGTGGTTTTCTTATTTCCAGCTAAACAACCTGTTTCTTAGTGTCCTAAACAAGCCATAATACACTTTCTGTCGATAAAATCCCTTAAACCAAGTAAAACCGAATAGTAATCTTACATTCGGAGTACGTTGATAATGAGATATAATGGAAAAATCAAGTAATTTTAATATTTAATTTCTATTTTACTTTTCAGTGGAAAAATGAACTTCGGAGTTTCAGACAGATGATGATGGTTAGAGACGATAGTAAAAGGTTGCTTGCTGTTATCTGTTCATCTGTGTTTCTGCACGGTCAGTGTGGTCTGATACTGAACCACAAGCCAATCATAGATTAACACATTCACACAGCCAGACAGCAGCGTCTGTGAAGAGGCTGCAGCAGTGGAAGAACCCTGTCACGATTAGCTCTCAAACACCTCTTTCATTTTCAACCAGAACCAGCTTATTGCTCTTTTTATTGCACTTTACTTTGATCATTTTAAAACTTTGACTTTTGTAAAACACATGTCAGTAAAGAAATAAAAATCATGCTTTAATTTTGGCGAAATAAATTCTTGCTGGAATCCTAAAAAAAAGCTCTTATTTTACGTACGATGGCGTTGCACAGGACACACTGGAGGGACAGAGGTCAGCGGGTGACGTTATACCTGCCTTGATGCATTTGTGTTCTCGTTCTTGGTTATATATGAGTTTATAAAAGTGCAAATGTGGTTATAAAATTAAAGAGCCAATGCAAAGGAAGACCAACAGGTGAGCAACAGTGGAAACAGAATGTGGTACGAACTGAAAGCTATATTCTGTCCTGCTGCAAAACTGCACGAATTTCATGCTGGTTTACGTGATCACACAACATAATCATGCGTACGGTGGGGAAACAAACAAAGTAAACCTAATGTATTAGGGTTATTTCTTTCTTTTTGCTTTATTATTGCTTTTGCGCTATGAGCTCCTGTCCCTGTGATCTGTATACTAACTTGTGCAGTCCAAGACCAAGGTGAAAGGAAGCTAATACTGTATACAGAGCATCAAATGAAAAACAGTTTGTAATCGTAGTAGTTATAATCTTACACAGGTAAGACGTAACCTATCCATTAAAGCTTCACACAGGGTCCGTCCCACGCTCTTCCTACCTGCAGCCACACAATTCCATTATTTCAATCCTACAGCTAGACCCTAAGATTACTGTGACTTTGATCTGATTAGCGACAAGCTACATCTATCATCATTTCCTACACCTACCCAATAGGGTTGCTGTGGCCGTTTATGAGCCAATCAGCAACCAGCTATCCTTAACACGGTTTTGAGCCCAGCCCATGACCACCCACTGTATCACTAGCTCTTCTTACCCTTTAACATCAACAACCATGAATTCACACTGGCCCTGTACCTAGCCCCAGTGGCACTGTTAATGCAGGCTTATGGAGTTATGCTAGGGTCAAAAACTTTTTTTAATTTGAGAAATAAATCTGAAACTGAAAGTTCAAAAAAGATTAAATTTTGAAAAATACAACATACAAAACATACCAAATAAGTGTAGGAGGATTTTTTTTTCAGTTTAAATAGAATTTTGATTCAGTTATTTAGTTTAAAAAGAATCTGAAAGTGAAAATAAGATCTGCGAGTGAAATAAAAGGGTATGAAACTAAAAAACAATACGATCTGAAACTGAAAACATAAAATCTGCAACTGAAAAATATGACTTCAAATTTCAAAATATATGGGAAAGTGAAAATGAAAATAAATTGTTCATTTCAAAAAAAATAATTGAATCAAAATTGAATCTAAACTGTAAAGATCATCCTACACTTATTTTAAGTTTGAATACACGTATTTTTCAAAGTTCAATCCCAAGATTTGAACTTCTAGTTTCAGATATTTTTTTTTTCAAAGGAACTTTTTGACCCTGATATAGCTCCATACATGCTCAGTGCCACCAGTTCCATGTGAACTTTACATGCTACATCACCAACAATCCCAACAGCACCTCTGCACTACATTTCCCCAAATAATCGGTGTTCTCCTTATCCACAACCACTGACGAGACCTTTCAGCTGTTTCTGAAAACTCCCTCACAGCTACCCTTAGTTTCCAGCCCGTGATGTTGAACCGCACAAGCAGGGATGTGGCTGACTTGGCTACAAATCCCCTAACACTGGTCTTACACGTGCCTGCCACCCACGTTCCCTCACCACAGCCGCCAGGTCCGCGCACTTCAGCTTCTTCCTTTCGAATGCTTCATCTACTGCATCCTCAAATGGAACCGTTAACTCTGAAAGTAAACAGATAGTTTATTTCATAGAGTACAGCACCTCAGTGTACAGTTGGGCCTCAGTGTAGTCAACGCAATGCACTCTGGGACCTGCAGTTTTTTCCCTACATCCACCAGTAATTTCCAATATCGTGCTTCACCCCATCTACTAATATTTGTAGCCTGCGTATGTTCTTAAAACATTCCCCCTCACGCACAAACCTAACTATTGTATTACAACAGCCACTCGTCAATGAATTAGCCTCTAGGCGTTAGCTAACAAACATGCTAAAACCATTAGCATCTGATTATGTCTCCATGTGACAAACTAACCTTACAAGCTGATAGAATATGCTTCAGTGTGCCAGCCCCTGTACATAATCTACAACTGGGGTCTTCACCAACCCACTGTCCAAGTTCAGTGGAGTTGGAAGGACGTCATCCCTCCACAGATCAAAAGCAAAAACTTGTAGCACTACAGTATGTTCCTATGTGATCAGTGGAGCTGTTAAAATGAACAAAGAGTGTAGTTTGAATAGTAATGGCAGATTGATTAATTAGATTGTAGAGATGTATTCTAGCATTTCCTGCTGAAAAAACAGGCCACTGTGAGTTTATTCTGGTCTGAGCTGCATTGTTCTGGTCAGGTGCTTGTTTTAGCTGTTCACTCGGTCGTGCTGAGTCACTACACTGGCACATTGACTAATATTTTACCACAGTTTTTTACAAGCTTAGTGTGTTTGTTTACCAAAGACGTACCAGAGCATCAGCGAAGTCATAAATGCAATCAATCAGAAGGATACTGACCTGGTTATTGTTATTAATGTTAAAGATGTTGTTAAACAGAAACATGGTATAAATGGTGTATCCTAGTTTAGTAAACTGCAGTATGAGGAAGCTAAAGCCACAGCACACAGCAGTACCCTTTTCATCGGAGCGCTGAGCCACGTCTGTTTTTCCCTCGTCCTCGGGAAGATGTTGCCTTGTGGGCAGTTCCCCCATCACAATCTGATGCAGGCCTCACTGCCAACACGTTAAAGGCCTGTCCTAACTTCTCTCTTAGTGGAGATAACCTCCAGGGCTTTTACAACTTCTGACTAGATCTGATCACACACTGCGGGCTGAAGAGTGTTTAACACCGGAGCCCACACTGACTGGGTTTAAGAGCCTTGAAAACTGGGTCTAAATCCACACATTAACTCTTTAAATATCATGTAGTAGTATTAGTGAATGTAGGGTTCTCCTAACTAACGTTTGACAACATCTAATTTAAACGGAAGTTAAAAGAACATTCTATTTTAGGTCGCACAAATGTATGCACATTTCTCATGTTTTACGTTTTAAACACAGTGTAATAAGCAGCTGATATTTTTGAAATCATATTTCTGAAGTGTTAAAAAGTTGATGCGGAACTTGTACTCGGTCACACACCAGAACGGCGGTGAAGGGCTTTGTCACTTCATTGGAAATGCTAAGCTGCTGAGACCCTGGTTGATTTAAAGAGCCCATATCATGAAAAATGTAAGTGTGTCACACAGAGGGTGAAACATCTAAAGTTTCTAAAA
>NC_089808.1:41836179-41903679 GCF_029633855.1 Hoplias malabaricus
TTGGGTGGTGGTTACTGAGACACTGCCATATTACAGACTAGCAACCTTTCTTAATGCCCTCAGATCAGCACAACTGTAAAAAGGAAGCAAGGGCGCAGGCAGTGTTTTGGGTTTGATTTATGATAATGACTGGCAGAGCCTTATCCGCTGTCACACAAGTCTCCCTGATGGTGGATACTGCTCTGCCCAGGTCAACTGCCACACATACACAAGCAACAACAATGAAACAACAACAACATCAACATCATAACCTGCAAACACAACCAATAACCCCAGTATTAATGCTCATCAGCCCTGAGGGGAACATGGGCATCGGCATAGGGCGGCACGGTGGCGCAGCAGGTAGTGTCGCAGTCACACAGCTCCAGAGACTTGGAGGTTGTGAATTTTAGTCCCGCTCCGGGTAACTGTCTGTGAGGAGTGTGGTGTGTTCTCTCTGTGTCTGCGTGGGTTTCCTCCGGGTGACTGTCTGTGAGGAGTGTGGTGTGTTCTCTCTGTGTCTGCGTGGGTTTCCTCCGGGTGACTGTCTGTGAGGAGTGTGGTGTGTTCTCTCTGTGTCTGCGTGGGTTTCCTCCGGGTGACTGTCTGTGAGGAGTGTGGTGTGTTCTCTCTGTTTCTGCATGGGTTTCCTCCGGGTGACTGTCTGTGAGGAGTGTGGTGTGTTCTCTCTGTTTCTGCATGGGTTTCCTCCGGGTGACTGTCTGTGAGGAGTGTGGTGTGTTCTCTCTGTGTCTGCGTGGGTTTCCTCCGGGTGACTGTCTGTGAGGAGTGTGGTGTGTTCTCTCTGTTTCTGCATGGGTTTCCTCCGGGTGTTCCGGTTTCCTCCACGGGCGATTGCTCTAAGACTGAATTTTCATTCTGTTCTGAGTTGAACCGGAGACTTTCTTAATCCTCTTAGCGGCATTTTCTTTGTTAAAAACGACTAGCGACAAATCGAGCTTCTATTTCTGGTGGGTTTTTTGTAGCTGCTTGTGTTTGGAGACTGACTTCTATCACTCTTTCTGACTTCTATCGCAGTTTCTGTCCAGCGGGTGCTGCTGAGCCCCTCCACCGTCACAAAGCACTCACAGGCGGACACACTTCACATGGGCCAAGGCCGTTTAAGCAGCCTAGCTCTGCTGGCCATTGAGAGAACACTAGTCAAGTCCCTGGAAAAGACGTCTTATTGGTACGACAGGGTCACAGATCATTTTCTTGAAAAAGAACGGAGGGTAGAACGTATAAATAAACCGACACATTTTATGATGTAGGCCGAAATTGAGCTTCCCCTCACTGGTGTGTGTGTATGTGTGTGTTTGCCCTGGGAAGGACTAGCGCCCCCTCAAGAGTGTTTTCCCACAGATAATGAATGAATGAATGAATGCAAAATATTATATAAAGAACATTTAAAATAGAAATAAAAATGATAATAAAATATGAAATACAAAAACACATTAAATAAAATAGATAACAATATAGATATGAATAGTACAAATTAAGTATAGTACAAATATTAAGGGGAAAAATATATCTAAAATAACTAACCATTTCTATGAACAACACAGTCTAATAACGTGCTAGCGTAATGATGTTTTAATCAGACACAGGGCGTATAACACAAATCATGAGTTTGAGTGTTAATCCTGTGTTTTGGAGATGTGTGTGTGTGATGTGTAACACAATGCTGTCCCTCTCACTCCCACCTGGTGTCACAATGTGATGATTTTCACAGATTTTTCTCCAGTATTCATTGTCCCCTGTGAAGCACGCAAGGTCGTGTCCTGGATGGGTTTATGGGCTCTATGGACCTTTCCTGAGAAGCCCACAGTGCTGAGGCAGCCGAAAAGCATCCAGCCTCACTGAACAAAGAGCAGGGGCCACAATGGCGGGCGAACAACAGGCCTAGGACAAAGGGGCTGCTTTCCAGAAGGCCGTCCCACCATAAAGAGGCGTGTGGTGGGAGCTGGGGCCGTTTCGCTGAGGAAGAAGTCAGAGGGAAGCTGTGCTGCTTTTAGCGGCGATGTCTATGGGCGAGTAGCGACCCTGTCAAATAACCAACAGCAGGACAGGCATGCCTCTGCCGAGACGCCGATCGTCCTTCCTGGGCCAGGCCTGTGGGGGGCGGCGTGGGCCGTGTGAGCGTTGGGGGCACCACAGCACCTAAGGGAGTCTTTGTGGGTGCCGCTCCCCCTACAGTGACCCCGACTCCCACAAACCTAGGGGCACGAGTGTCCCGCAGAGCGCTGGGCATCAGCAGCGTTTTCCTGCAGGGCCTTCGCAGCACCACCACCGCCGCCCCGGTGTTGCCCCAGCCCACCGACAGGACCCAGCACCAGCAGCTGGGCTTCGACAGCCTCAACGGCTGCCTGCTGGAGTACCGCGACAAAGTCCGGGCCCTGGAGCAGCTCAACCAGCAGCTGGAGGAGCAGATCCGAAACTGTCTGGACCGCAAGGCCTCCAGCGCAGAGACCTGGGGGGGTCTGAGGCAGGAGTGGGAGGATGTCTACAAAGAGGTGGGACAGGGCGGGGCATAAAGATGGTCTACTATTAAGAGTGTGATATTGGATTTGGTCAAACTGGACCTTACATAGAGGCTACTGAACTGATTTTGGAAATATCCGCATTTATTAGGTTTATAAATAAGTTTTAAAGTGTTTTGTGTGTCTCCAAAAGTGTGTGTGAGTCCTGGTTTAGACGATTTAAAGATGGTGATTTCGATGACTATTATACGTTACACAAAAACGCTTTAACACTTAATTACACACCTATTAAATCTGTAATCTATTCACAAGAATTTCCATCTAACTATGATCACTGTCCATTCATTCTCTGAAGTATTTGTGTTTCATTCCTTGGCAGAGTTTGGAAGCTCCATCTGCTGTTTACATTGTGTTGTAATGAACCGATAGAAATGTTCAAAAACTACGGGGTAATTTTACAGTTCAGGAGATAAGAGGTTTTCAGTGAGGACCTACAGTGTTGTAAAAGGTCAAACGCTCTCAGGAAAAGCCCATTTCCTTTACGCTATAATAGTTGGAAGAGGATTTGGAAGTGTCACATATCTCCAGGTTCAAACACCACCTCCGGTCACTGTCTGTAAGGAATTTGGTTTGTTTTCCCTGTGTCTGCGTGGGTTTCTTCCCGCTGCAGGTTCCTACGACAGTCTAAAAACACATGCTGCTAGACGAACTGGCCGCTTATAAGTGTCCACAGGTGTAAGTGTATGAGAGACTGGGTCAGTATGTGAACGTGCTCACAGATGTGTGTGTGTGTGTGTGTGTGTGTGTGTGTGTGTGTGTGTGTGTGTGAGAGAGAGAGAGAGAGAGAGAGAGAGAGAGAAGAGTGAGAGAGAGAGAGAGAGTGAGAGAACAGAGAGAGAGAGAAGAGAAGAGAGTGAGAGAGAGAGAAGAGAGAAAGAGGAGAGAGTGAAGAGAGTGAGAGAGAGACGAGAGAGAGAGAGAGAAGAGAGAGAGAGAGAGAGAGGAGAGAGTGAAGAGAGTGAGAGAGAGACGAGAGAGAGAGAGAGAGAAGAGAGAGAAAAGAGAGAGAGAGAGAGAGACAGAGAGAGAGAGAGAGAGAAGAGAGAGAAAAGAGAGAGAGAGAGTGAGAGAGAGACAGAGAGAGACAGAGAGAGAGAGAGAGAGAGAGAGAGAAGAGAGAGAGAGACAGAGAGAGACAGAGAGAGAGAGAGAGACAGAGAGACAGAGAGACAGAGAGAGAGAGAGAGAGAGAGACAGAGAGACAGAGAGAGAGAGAGAGAGAGAGAGAGAGAGAGAGAGACAGAGAGACAGAGAGAGAGAGAGAGAGAGAGAGAGAGAGAGAGAGAGAGAGAGAGAGAGAGAGAGAGGGTGTGTGAAATTGTCCACAGATATGTGTGAGTGACTGTGTGAATGAGTGATGGACTGCCAGGGTGTGTTTCTGCTTTGTTCTCAACAATGAACTGGATAAATCAGACACAGAAAATGAACGAATGAATGGATGGATGAATGAATTAATGTAGTAGTTGGAGGGCAAACTGGACCCGATCCAGAAGTGGCCCAAAAAAGAGACCTCCAGAGACCCGTGGGCCTTATCTGCTGTTTCTATGATCCTCAGCAGGAACCGAAGCACTGATGTGGTTTCTGTTCGTGTGGAAAGTACACCATGCAAATGAGGGATGTGCTACCATCAAAATAATTTTCCTGGCCCAGTAATAAATATTAAAGTGCACTCTTGAGGAGCCCCAATGCTTTTAGCTTGTAGAGTAAACACTGTGGGGGGATGAGGAATGAGGAAGTTGCTGAATTGTCTGGTCGTCTGCTTTACTCAGACTGGAAATTTTGAACCACACTTAAATATAGAGCACTAAATGTAGCCTGAGAACAAGTCTGACCCCACTTCACCCACCAATCAGGAACCAGAGAAGCCTCAAATATCACAGTGTTACAGACACTTACACACTGCAGTAACATATATTTCTGCTCATATGATCATCTCAAGCACCTCATTTATGACAATTTCTTCTGATTTCAAGTTAAAGCTGCTCTCTTGATTGATTGACACTTGATTGACAGAGTCCATGAAGCTTTGAAAGGTTTCCAACACTAAGTCAAGTTTATACTGAAGAAGACGTAATGACAGTAGAGTGTAGTATCATAATCATCAGATACATAAACAGACAACAGCTTCATCCTCTCAGCACCACCCATGTTACAAAATCTGTTTCAGCACATGGATGTGCAATTACACATATTCACCACAGAGGTCGCCAAATCCCCAAAGAGTAGAATGTGCAGCTTTTAATCTGTTTCATTTCATGAGTAACTTAACGTGGGCAGGAAGTCTAACACGGCTCTAATCTGACTGTCCACCAGGTGACCGAAGCCATCCTGGACAATGCCCGACTGATGCTGCAGACGGAGAACATCCAGGCGAGTGCCGAAGACCTCAAAGACAGGTATGAGAGCGTTGGAGAAAATGAGGCCGGTAAAGAGCATGCTGTATTTGAATATATAACAATAGATAGGTAACTCCTTTCTTTTCCAAAGCACAGGGCTCGACTGTTCCACACATTAGCACAAATAGCACATTACAGAGGCAGGAGACTCTTATGATTTAAATCTGGATGAGTATGACAGCACCAATAAACTAAAAAGAAAAGATAAACAGTAGATATTGAAAGGGTTTTGAGAGTGAAGTTATAATATTTCAGATTCAGGATGAGGTTTTATTTGGCAGTCTCTCTGTACATACAAGGACTTTGCTACATTTCACTGCAGAGTAGCGCAGAGTAACAATCTGAGGCACACATACAGACCCCCAGGGGCACTAGGCTTTTGGGCGGTAGGGCACCTACATGTTAACTTTTTATGG
The DNA here is from genome assembly GCF_029633855.1 of Hoplias malabaricus. Taxonomy (NCBI): domain Eukaryota; kingdom Metazoa; phylum Chordata; class Actinopteri; order Characiformes; family Erythrinidae; genus Hoplias; species Hoplias malabaricus. Next base: position 41,841,511 of record NC_089808.1, read on the forward strand.
TGCCTAAAACCCTGGTGGTGCTTCTGCACACACCCATACACACACACGCACACACACACACACACACCTGTCCATCATGAAGAGGCATGCGTTTGAGAAAAAAAGTGTTATGTACGTAAAGTGCAATTGTAAAGTTACGTCCAGCAGACGGTGCTGTGGTTTCCAGTACAATGTGTAGTGCTGTGGTTTAAAGATTCTAAATGAAGGCAGCAGGGTTTAAATGAATGAGATTTAGGACTTGATTTAGTTAGACGTTCGTACAGGTTTCACAAAATACCTCCTGCACATCAACACCGGTTAGTTATTATTTAACAGGACATGAAATCTCTGAAATGTACAGGCCTTTGTTCTTATAATGTTACATTTATAGGTTAAAAACATCTTAAAAACATCTGTAAATGTAAATGCTAAAGCAGAAATGATTCCTAAAGATACCCCAGACTACACCGTCCCTGATGCTCCGTGCAGGTTTGAGAACGAGCAGCCTTTCCGTAAAGCTGTGGAGGAGGAGATCAGCTCACTGTACAAAGTCATCGAGGACGCTAACCTCACCAAGATGGAGCTGGAGAACCAGATTGAGGCCATGAAGACAGAGCTGATGGACCTTGCCAGAAATCATGAGGAGGTATTTTATTTGAGAAGAAACTGCAGGGGATTCTGGGATTGTTACTTTTCACAGCAACATACTGTTAACTGTTAAAGGATCAATCAGTCATTTTCTCCAATGGTTTTTCTTTCAAACTACGAAACAGCCACTTTACTGACAGTGTCAGTGATTCAGTACCAATCCTGCTTTAAACATGGCTGCCCCATGCAGCATATAATAGTAATAAGTAAATAAGGAAATCATGTAATTTTCCATAGTAAAAACTATATAGTAATTTAATATAAAAGTACTGCAGTTGTTTACATTGAAGCCCTGTGGTGCCCTGTGATGGTCGGGCACTCTGTCAATGGTGTGTCTTTGTTTTGTGTCAAATAATTTAGTGTAGGCTCCATAACTACTGTGACCCTGTGTGTGGTTAAGGAAAATGACTGAATGAATGTTGACATTGATGCTTGATTTCCCAGATGCTTCCCCGATTGAAAAGACTTTGGTTTAGAAGCTGGACTAAAATACTGTAATGAACACAAACTGTGTCCCTGCAGGATGTGAGAGTGCTGTACGATCAGATGGCAGGTCGTGAGGTTGATGAGCCCGATGCTCCTATAGAGACGAGTCTGGAGCAGATCCTGGCCTACATCCGCTCCCACTGGGAGAAGATCATCGAGAAAAACAGGGCAGAAACTGACGCTTACCTGGAGTGCAAGGTACTGTAAATAAATACAATGATCAGAGGATTATATTACAGTAGGGAAGATCAAACCGGGGATAAACTGCTAATGGGTTTGTAGAGGGGTCAGTGAGTGTGTACTAGGGGTGGGTGATATGGCCCTAAAATAATATAACGATATTTCAGCCGATTTTGATGATAATGATATTTTTGGCGATTTTGACGATAACGATATTTCAGCGTTTTTGACGATAACGATATTTCAGCTGATTTTGACGATAACGATATTTCAGCCGATTTTGACGATAACAATATTTCAGCCAATTTTGATGATAACGATATTTCAGCTGATTTTGACGATAACGATATTTCAGCCGAGTTTGACGATAACAATATTTCAGCTGATTTTGACGATAACGATATTTCAGCCGAGTTTGACGATAACGATATTTCAGCCGATTTTGACGATAATGATATTTCAGCCGATTTTGACGATAACGATATTTCAGCCGATATTGATGATAATAATATTTTTGGCGATTTGGACGATAACGATATTTCAGCGTTTTTGACGATAACGATATTTCAGCTGATTTTAACGATAATGAAATTCTTGGCTATTTTGATGATAACGATATTTCAGCGATTTTGACAATAACGATATTTCAGCGATTCTGACGATAACGATGTTTCAGCCGATTTTGACGATAACGATATTTCAGCGATTTTGACGATAACGATATTTCAGCCAATTTTGACGATAACAATATATCAGCGATTTTGATGATAACGATATTTCAGCCGACTTTGACGATAACAATATTTCAGTGATTTTGACGATAACAATATTTCAGCGATTTTGACAATAACGATATTTCAGCCGATTTTGACGATAACAATATTTCAGTGATTTTGACGATAACAATATTTCAGCGATTTTGACGATAAAAATATTCTTGCCGATTTTGACGATAACGATATTTCAGCCGATTTTGACGATAACGATATTCTTGGCGATTTGGACGATAATGATATTTCAGCCGATTTTGACGATAACGATATTTCAGCCGATATTGATGATAATAATATTTTTGGCGATTTGGACGATAACGATATTTCAGCGTTTTTGACGATAACGATATTTCAGCTGATTTTGACGATAATGATATTCTTGGCTATTTTGATGATAACGATATTTCAGCGATTTTGACAATAACGATATTTCAGCCAATTTTGACGATAACAATATTTCAGTTGATTTTGACGATAACAATATTTCAGCGATTTTGACGATAACGATATTTCAGCCGACTTTGACGATAACAATATTTCAGTGATTTTGACGATAACAATATTTCAGCGATTTTGATGATAACGATATTTCAGCCGATTTTGACGGTAACAATATTTCAGTGATTTTGACGATAACAATATTTCAGCGATTTTAACGATAACAATATTCTTGCCGATTTGAACAAACACTGAAAAGTACTTTTATTAATTTCACTGCTGAAACAAAGTAAATGTTACATTAATATAACTGAGTGTGTGCATATAAACAGCAAACGTAAACAATTATACATAATGTAACCTTAAAACTTCACAGTAAATAACAAAACAAACACAGAATACTCTCTGCGCCGAGTCTGTGGAGTTTGTCTAGAGCTCATTGTGGCGTTGATGTTCCTCGTCCTCAGCTGGGTGTTTCTGCTCAAGGTGGTGAAACAGATTAGTTGTGTTTCCCTGTTTTATTGTTACAGGCTTCTTTCGTTTCTTAAATAACACCACGGTTTATTGTGCCTCATATTTTGGAACAAACCTCCTCCACAAGACTTCTGGAGCCAATTCCTCCGACTCAGACACTTTCCACCGTACCTCACTGAGTCTAAATGACTCATGTAATGAATAAATGCCATATTACACTTAACTACATGACATCATTACATAGACAAGTCAGAATATAAGTAATATCACAGTTATATCAATATTACTGTGAATGATACGATGTGGTACAGCCCTAGTGTAAGCTGTAGACAGCTGTGTGAAGAGGCTGACACTGTACCCTGTACTGAGTGGATAACTGTGTGTGTTGTGTGTGAGAGCAGCAGACCGACTGTGTGAACAGTAAGCTGAGTCGAGAGGAGGAAGAGCTGGAGAGTCTGAAGTCGGAGGTTAACGACGCAAGCGCAAAGATCCAGAGTCTGCAGGCTGAGACGGAGTCTATGAGGGCACTGGTGAGAAACACCTGTTCATGTTTTAGCAGCAACGTTAGTGCAGTTCTGACTGCAGTTGAACGATCTGATCGATATCACAGATGCTTTATATTTGGTCAGAAATATGTAGGATTTACACAAACATTTTAACAATTTTTCTTTCTGTATCAATGCATCTTTGAATAGCAGTGTATTATTATTCTATTTCAACCCTAGTTGCTCACTAGCAGCTCAACACTTCACCAGCTAACAATCCCCCCCTTGACCTAATGGCAGTGTTTCAGGAAAAAAGAATGTATTATTATTGTTATTTATTCTAGAAATATCCACCCTGGCAGAGTAATCTTTCTGGGGGCTGCAGGAAGAGGTTGTTTTTGGTTCATGTTCAATGTTAGCTTTATGTTCAGAGCATGGCTCATTTGAGTCAGTGATGAATAACTTTCACTTAAATGACATTAAAGGATTAATGTCTAAAGCCACACAGACACTGATCATCACCGACTAAATTAAAGGATCAGACTGAATTTTAGCTTCAGTGGTCAGCCAGTTTTAGTCCTGTTTCTTGATAGGTCCAATGTGAGCAGGACATATATACTGCAGACCGAATGGCAAACATCCACATGAAATCTCTAGTTAGACCACATTTGTTTCACATCCAATCTACAGGGTGGGCCATTTATATGGATACACCTTAATAAAATGGGAATGGTTGGTGATATTAACTTCCTGATTGTGGCACATTAGTATATGGGAGGGGGGGGGACTTTTCAAAATGGGTGGGGACCATGGCGGCCATTTTGAAGTCGGCCATTTTGGATCCAACTTTTGTTTTTTCAGTGGGAAGAGGGTCATGTGAGGGTCATTAGACTTATTGGAAATTTCACAAGAAAAACAATGGTTTGGTTTTAACGTAACTTTATTCTTTCATGAGTTATTTACAAGTTTCTGACCACTTATAAAATGTGCTCAAGGTGCTGCCCATTGTGTTGATTGTCAATGCAACCCTCTTCTCCCACTCTTCACACACTGATAGCAACACCGCAGGAGAAATGCTAGCACAGTCTTCCAGTATCCGTTGTTTCAGGTGCTGCACGTCTCGTATCTTCACGGCATAGACAATTGCCTTCAGATGACCCCAAAGATAAAAGTCTAAAGGGGTCAGACCGGGAGACCTTGGGGGCAATTCAACTGGCCCACGACGACCAATCCACTTTCCAGGAAACTGTTCATCTAGGAATGCTCAGACCTGACACCCATAATGTGGTGTTGCACCGTCTTGCTGGAAAAACTCAGGGAACGTGCCAGCTTCAGTGCATAAAGAGGGAAACACATCATCATGTAGCAATTTCGCCAATCCAGTGGCCTTGAGGTTTCCAATGATGAAGAATGGCCCCACTATCTTTGTACCCCATATACCACACCATACCATCAAGATGTGCAGCACACCATTGTTTTTCTTGTGAAATTCCCAGTAAGTTCGATGTGTCACATGAACCTCTTCCCATTGAAAAAACAAAAGTTGGATCCAAAATGGCCGACTTCAAAATGGCCACCATGGTCACCACCCATCTTGAAAATATACTAATGTGCCACAAACAGGAAGTTAATATCACCAACCATTCCCATTTTATTAAGATGTATCCATATCAATAGCCCACCTTGTAGATCAGATTTCTGAACGTGACCCAGTTCAAACACTCAGATCAGACTTTGTGTTTTTCCAGAGCTGCATGCTAGCCAGCTATGCAGCTATACGTAACTATAAAATTCAAGTGTTTGCATGTGTCTGACAATACGGATCAGATTTGGACACTCGTACCTAGCGATGTGAAACTTAACATCTAAAACAACATCAGGTTTTATTTGTAGCTTTAAATTACAGCTTCAAAATCACAGCTTTACTGAGGCGTAAGAGGGAAAACAGAGACTCTGTTGTTGCTACCCTGGCCTCAACACTGTAGAAACTGCATTATGTAGCTTTGGAAGTGGGGAAGGGAACCCCCACACCCCCCTGTTTTCAGGACAGTGCTGTAAAAGTGAATTAGACTCTATAAATGTAAGGGGGAACCACGAGCAAAAACATTGCATTTTATTTAGTGCTTTATTAGGAAACCAGTCTGATTCATGTGCACTTTCCTGTCCATATCCCGGCAGAAACGAGGCCTGGAGAACTCTCTGAACGATGCTAAGCACTGGCACGACATAGAGCTGCAGAACCTGGGCTCTGTGATCGGAAAGCTGGAGGCCGAACTGTCTGACGTGCGAGAGGACATCGATCAGCAGAAACGCGACTATGAGACCCTCCTCAACAACAAGAGGAAGCTGGAGCTGGAGATCGGAACGTATCACGGAATCCTGGACGGAGAGGAGAGCAGATACCACACTTCAATGTGAGTCCTCGAGTGATCCCACGTCCCTCTTTCTCTTCCCTTACTGTGATATAGTACATGCTCCACCCTCTGTCATTGCTACTCCAGGCTCAGCACTGTAGAAACCACACTATGTAACTTTTTGAGGAGGGTAGGAATCCCTCCTCACCTCCTCTCTCTACCCTCTTGATCTCAGGACAGTGCTGTAAAAGTGAATAACACTCAGATAGTGTTCCTTTAGCGCTAGACACTGAGCCATTTCTATGAAGATTTGATTGAATGCAGCCACTAAGGCCAAGTACTAATGAGGGACCACTCTCGCTCACTCCAGAGGTTTTATATGAAGCTCCATCCCTCCAGAGAACACAGTCCCACTGCTGCACAGCCCTGTGCTGAGGGGCTTTATAACTTTTTAGCCTACAATAGACATCCCATTCCCAGCCCACAGTGGGTGCAATTTAAAGTAGTGGAATTCTCCAATCAGAAAAACGGTCTACTAATATTTGGACATATGAGTCACTATTTGGTGAATGTATCTGAGATCTGCCTCTGAACGTGTGCTAGTCTTGTGTTTTCTCGCCCCCTACAGGTGTCCTGGAGATCCTGCAGATCCAGAGGGACCCACAGCTTCTTTCACTCGTCCTGAACAGAGCATGTCACAACCTGAAGGTATTACACCATGACATCGCATCTACAGCGTTTCCACAAGGGAACACAGATCCATGGTTTTAGTGGAACATCTGAGACCTGCTTTGGTTAAAACACCACAAGGATCAAACAGCACAGCAGCGTTCTCCCCCTTGTCTGAACAGCCCTGTTCAGAACGCCTGCTTTAAATGATAACGAGCCGCTCGCTGTTCACCCCGACCCCAAGCGCCCAGCAGTGAGGAGCGAGGAGCAGAAGCTCTGGTTTTTAGCCGTTTTCTCTAGGTTCTCTTACTTCTCCGTTTTTACCCAGTGCTCTTATCTCTCGGCGCTCGTTGTATGTTTGGCTGAGTTTAACCTCGTCTTTGCGCTCTCACGTAAACACGGGTCCAGCGCTGTGATTGGACAGACTCAGACCAGGGGCGGGGCAATCCTAAAATATCTGCTGTTGACGACGGAAGCAGCACGAAATCAGAACTGCTGTTGACTTCGTCTGGGTGTTCTTGTTTCACAGTGTGTGGGTTTGTGGGCTCCAGATCCATACATTACTGAGCACACGCATGAGGGGAATGTTTGTATACTTTCATGATCTAGCTGAGGTGTATGTTGGATGGTTAGTTCTAGATCAGAAACAGCACTCCACGGAATTGAAGAACACAGTTTCACTGCTCCACAGCCCAGTACTGGGAGCTTTATACCCCTCTCGCTGACGCTTGGCATTGATCGCGGTGGCCTTTGGCTCATGTGCAGCTGCTTGTTTCATGACCACAGTTGTGCACCTTAAAGTAGTTGAATCCCCTTATTTTAGAGGTGTCTATAAACTTTAAAATGAAGTTACGGAAGACGTCCCCTCAGCTCAATGACTCCAATTCCTTTTCATTATTCTCCGCAGGTTCTGAAGAGAAGGAGAAAAAATGAAGCCTTTCCTTCATGAAGCGGGAGGAAGCATGACTCCAGACTCTCACCACCACCTCAGAGAGCTTTCCAGAACATGTTTGGTTTTCGTTTGCTGCTCTACCGCTTGTATAGATTCCACTGCTATTTCACAATTTAAGAGTTTGATAGTTTGGGGATTTAAAAAAAAGCAAAACTCATGCTGGAAGTTAGACCTTAGGCCCAAAGCATACACCGGTGTTCCACTGTGGAGATACGGGATGTTGTGTATGTGTGTGTTTTTCTTTTTCTACAAAAGAAAACAAGACCCTCCATTCTTTTCACAAAAGCCTCAAATTATATCTCTGGACGCAGCAGACAATTGTGGTGGTTTGTCTCATTCCTTGCAGCAGGGAGAGAAAGAGGAGAGACTGGGGAGTGACAGACAGGTGGGCTGTGAGGGAGGGGTGTGTGGGGGGGGGGTCGGGTCATTGACTCTGGTCTCCCTCTTTGGCCCCTGAGCTCCGTAATAACACACTGCACATTTAATCACAGCTGAGCAGCAGCCACTTGGACGTCATTCCTTTATCCGTGTCATTATCCCACAGTTTAGGAAATCCACAAATTACAGAGCTGAAACACATTAAGGTGCGTCAGAAAACATTGCAGGACACTTTCGAGAACAAAAAAGAAAAGTGTTTATTTGTCAGAGACAAAGCTGTGCATTTACAGAAAATACTCCATTAAACTTTTTAAAAAAATGTATAAAATAAAGTCAACATATTTCCCACAGTTTAAAGGAACAATCAGTCATTTTCACGACCAACAAATTATAAAATGATACATTTAAATTAAACAACGTGCTTCAATACCGCACCTCTAACACTAGGTGTCAGTACGAAAGCTGAATAACCACTGGAGGAATGATTGACTGCTCCTTTTTAAAAAAGAGCTTGAGTTCGGAGCTGTTACTGCTGCGGCATGGTGGGGTCCCCTATGACGGAGAAGCAGCCGGTGCAGATGCGGACGGGAGTCTTGGGGACGAAGGGGACAGCCCTCCTCAGGCGAGGACTCACAGAGAAGGAGCTCACATACTGCGGAGGACACAGAGCATCAGTGTAAATGGAAGCTTAAGTGGAGCCAAGGCTCTTTATTGTCATGTGGGCAAAGTGCGTGTCATTGAACGATGAACAGAACGATGAACACAGTGTCATTACAGAACAATACAACTGGCTTAAACAAGACGGGACGGGATGGACCTGACCGCACCGGACAGGACATGACACAAGAGCACGAGGTCAACTCCATGTAACTGTGACTGGCCCTCATCAGTGAAGACGTGGGTTTCGTTCCAAGAGCAGTTTGTGTGTGACGTGTTCCCAGCTTGTTTTCGTACGGCTTTAGGAAGCTGTTTCTCATTTCATTTTGTTTGAATAATCCACATTATTTAACAGTTGTTTAGTGCCAGTTTATTTAAGACGTAGGATTTACAACTATTTGAATTATATTTAGACATTTATAAGAAACACATTTAGGAATAACTCCAGACGTCTGGTTCCATTCACTACAATTATGAACCATTAGTTTAGCAAGAAAATGGCTCTCCATGACTCCCCCCCTTTAAAAAGACCCCCTCCCCCCGCCCCCCCTCACCTGGTGCTGGTGTGAGTGTCCTCTCTCCGTGGGCCGTGACTGGGTTCCTGGCGGAGGCGTCTGAAACATTTCAGAAAGAGAGTACGTCATGCGATGGTCATCTCAGTGGTGTTTTCTTCTGCATCACATTCGTTTAACATCGACTCCAGGGCGAGCTACAGTTACAACACTCACACACTGGCAGCGCATGGGTTCAGAGACATGCTTCTCATGGTGCTATTGACCAATCACCGTGATCAGAGACAAAGAACCCTGCAACTTCACAGAATAAGGAAAGGTTTGATGAATTTTAGACCTGCGCTGTCCAGGGTTCACCAGTGATTCTGGCCTCGACACGACCCTGAACGAGATGAACGGGTTATGGGTGAATAAATGAATTTAGACCGTGTTTATTGGTCCATTCATCGATAAACGACAGAGACTGAGCCTGGCTCTGAATGGAGCCAGAACTAAACTTAATCCCCGTCTGAGGAAACCAGAGGTTTGAATGGCGTCTGTAGCCCCCGAGGCTTGGGGCTGAACGATTTGAGGAACACATCGTGATTGTGATATTTCTGAACGATATTGCGACTGTGATTTGAAAGCATTAATAATTAAATAACAGACTTCCAGCTCCTAAGGTTTATGTTAAGTTGTTATATGTAAATGAGGCTGCGTTGAATGATGTAGAACACATTCAGTGTAATATCACATTCATCACTGAGAACAAAACCATTTTTAACGTTTATTTTAATTTATTTAATAGAAGTGTAAAAAAAAAAAACACATGCCATCTGTTCTAAGGAAATGATCAGGTTTCAAAATGAGTTCAAAATGAACCCTAACCCTAAGTTCTCACAGTGATAAACTGGTTCCGATAAGTTCCAGTGAAAGTTACGTGGTGTGTGTTGTGATGTTGCTCTTCTGGAGATTCAAAACAGCACAGTCTACGGTGTATAACGTCTACATTTGATAAAAACTGAATAAAAGAGAATCTCAGCTCACCATCAGAGACCTGTCCACTGGGCGAGTTAATGAGGAGTTAGTGAGGAGAGAGATCAGCAGGAGGATCAGCAGAGCTCCTTTCATCTTTCCTGCTCTTGGTCCTTCTTCTGCGTCGGGGCGTTAGAGTAAGAGCGGCTGTGGCTAGGTCCCTCTCATAAAAACACCTGCTGGAAGAAGGGTGGGACGGTGTTTAAGCCACTCCTGCGTCACTCGGTCTCCAAGGCCAGACCCTAGGATGAATAAGCAGTGAAACATTTAAATCGACGACCACACGGCTAAACATGTTTGTCTCATCCCACAGAAAAATCAGAGCAACAAGGTTTTATCTTCATGAAAACAAAAGAAAATACAGTTGTTTCATTTGATTATTTATTTTCGGAATATCTACTTAAAGAAGCTATCGTTTTAAAGAGTTATGTTTCTAAACTTTATTAAGTGTAATCTCTACATTTTTACTTTATAAAAATAAAGTGCAACTCACATAAAATGTGTTGAATCTTGATTGTTCAAGTTTCTGCTCCATAGAGCGGGTTCCCTCATATGGTGACGTCACACCCAGGCCACTAGGTGTCAGTATAAGGGCAGTTTCACTGAGTAAAGAAGAATCAGTGGAGAACAAACCCGTTTACAAAATAGTTGGGACACTTTCTATAAATGTGTAAATAAATCTATAATTTGTTAAATCGCCCCAATTTTTTTTTTCAAGGCATTGCAGAAAATTCTGGAGAACAACTGTTTTCAAAACAAAACACCCTAAGTTAGAGTGGTATGTTTGAGTAAGAATCCAACTGTAGTTACGTTTAATTTGTAAGTCCTTATTCACTGTTTGAGTTACTACAGAAACTCATGTGTAACTCGAGTTGTTTTGATTCGTGGCACTTTCAGTCTGCGTTTACTTTCATTAGTGCAGTTAGCGCTCTCCTGGATTTGGAGTCAGAAACAGCAAAAATAAGTCAATATTACCGACCTGTGGAGCAGGGATAGAGCAACATCCTCATCTGTTTCATGCTTTTTAGCATTCAGAGGTCTTTCCACTGTCCAAACGCCTCCAGAGGCCATTGACACAGTGAGAAAGCTTCTGAGCCAGTTCAGACAGAGACGCTTAATTCGTGTCCCATTTACAGAGCTAGGGCTGGGCTACATGTAAACATTGGACCCTTTTCCATTGGACGGGAGAGCTAGCAAATGGTGAGGAAACATTCTCTGAATTTTATATAAAAACGTATATATATAAATAATAGGATTTGATGCTTGAAACATATTTAAAAAGTTTGGGACAAGTGAAAAATAAACCTGAAAAGTTTCTACAAGTGCCACTGTTCTGGAATGTTCCTCAGATAGCAGTTTAACTGGTAAGAGCTGAGGTCATCAAGACGGAGTATAAAAGGAGCATTCACCAAAGGTTTCGTCACTGCATTCAAGGATGGGTCACTGGGTCATGGTTCACCACTTTGTGCCAAATATTGTGAGAGAATTGTCGCTCAGATTAAAGGAGTGAGGTCTTTCGCCATCTGCAGCTCATAATATGAAAAGATCCAGGGAGTCAGGGGAACCTCTGTGTGAAGAACAAGAGCAGCCGTAGTTAAATGTGCATTACCATCCAGACCACAAGGTCTTGTTTGAGAACCAGCCTCGGTACCCTGAAGGACACAGTCACATGGGCTTAGGGGTACTTTGCCAAATCATTGTCATTTAACACAGTGTACTGCTCCATCAGGACATGCAGCAGTCTGAAACTGTATTATGCCAAGGGGAAGTTGTATATAATATTTGTGCAGAAACACCAGCAGTTCTCTGGGCCCGAATCATCAGGGATGAACCAAAAGACAGTGAAAACGTAATCTGTGGTCAGACGAGTCCAAGTTCTAGCTTTTTATTTATTTTATTAGGAAAAATGGATGCCGGTTTCTACCTGCCACAGATAAAAAAAGACCATCCAGACTGTTACCAACAAAAAATGCCAAACCGGCGCCTGTGATGGTATGAGGGGTTCATCAGAGCCCATGGCAGGGGGTGATATGCAGACACAGTCTGTGATGGTAACTTTAATGCAGAGGCTGATGCTGGTACTGTGGAGAGACATACGCTGTCGTCAAGACGACGTCATTTCCAGGAACTCCATTTATTTCAGCAAAATCTATCTCCTTTTGAAAATGTGTTCCACATCATGAAGAGGAGAATCAGACCTCCGAGACGACAGACTGTTGAGCAGCTCAAGTCTGGTACGTAGCAAAATTCCACTTACAAAACTGCAACAATTAGTATCTTCAGTTCCCAAACGCTTATAAGTATAAGTAAAAGAAAATATGATGTGACTACAGTGGTGCAGCAGGTTAGTGTCGCAGTCACACAGCTCCAGGGCCCTGGAGGTTGTGGGTTCGAGTCCCGCTCCGGGTGACTGTCTGTGAGGAGTGTGGTGTGTTCTCTCTGTGTCTGCGTGGGTTTCCTCTGGGTGACTGTGAGGAGTGTGGTGTGTTCTCTCTTTTTCTGCGTGGGTTACCTCCCACAGTCCAAAAACACACGTAGGTAGGTGGATTGGTGACTGTACGTGTGAGTGTGTGAGTGAATGTGTTTGTGTCTGTGTTGCCCTGTGAAGGACTGGCGTCCCCTCCAGGGTGTATTCCCGCCTTGCGCCCGATGATTCCAGGTAGGCTCTGGACCCCCCGCGACCCTAAATTGGATAAGCGGTTACAGATAATGGATGGATGGATAAAAGTTGAATAAAAGTTCAAGAGAAGGAACAAATTATAGATTTTAGCTTTTTAGAAAATTTCCCAACTTTCTGGAAATAAAGTTGTTGTTTGCTCCTTAAATTTAAAATGTAAACAATGGCATCTCACAGTGGTTTTACTCAAAATGTTTTTCCAGATTTGATTTCTAATCGGGGTGGTAGCATTATTAGGTTTAAAGCACTTGAAAGTTGTTCTTATCAAAAATCATTTCGTTTTTCTTATGTTCGTTTATCCCCACGTTAGAGAGGAATGTTAGCGTAGCGTTAGGAGTCCTGCCCAAGGATTATTTGTAGTGGGACAATGTTGCGAACCAAGCTGGGACTCAAAGCCCAGTGTGCTGGATGTGTACTGGTGCTATCCCCTACACTAAACCAAACACTCACCCATGGGTCAGGAATGAAAATGGCCAGTGGAAAACAGTGGTCGATTCGTCTTCATTAAAAAAAAGACATGATTTATTTAGACATTTAACGTCTGTAAAGTTAATAAAACCCCACACATAAAAGATCAGTCACTGGTTTTGAGATCCTTCGAGTTTAAACAGAAAGTGTTCAGGTCAGTACGGCGTCCGGCCCTTTCTGACCTCTCCCATCTCAAACAGAGGTAGCTAAAGATCGTCTGACAGAAACAGGCAGAAGAACAGAAGACAGAGAGAGAGAGAGAAAGAGAGAGAGAGAGAGAGAGAGAGAGAGACTGATTCACTGGTCCACATATTGATAGGATCCTCTGTTTATATATTACACATCTATAAACTCGATTCTGAGACAGTAAATTATCAAACTATTATGTGCAATGTTGTAAAAAGAGCAGGAAAAAACATACAACTAAAAATAAATTAAAAACTCTGCGGTCCAGAAATCCAAAAACAATGTAAAATAGTAAAAAAATACTGCACCATGACTGAAGGTTACAATACGTACTGTATGTTATACAAAACCCATCATAAATCAAAGATCAGCAGAAGAACAGAGTGAAACGGCAAAACAATAAAATAAAAAAAAAGAGGAAGAGACATCATCCTTAGTCAAAAATTCACAGTCAGTAAAATCCCATATTAAAATGTTACTTTTCAATCACACGAGACACATTTACAAAAGCTGATAAATCCACACATGCTCCCAACCCAGACCCTGCACTTCACGTGAAGGACAGACTCGACCTGAACTGATGCACTGCACAGACAGCAGACAGTAAAACCACTGCTAATGCTGGTCATTAATCCCTTCCAAAAAGGTGGAGAGTGTAGGCAGTGTGTAAATAAAAACAGAAAGCAGTGACCAATAAACCGCTTTTAACAAAAAGATTGAAGGAAGACAACACACGTAATGTCTTACCTCATCGACTTCACTGTTTTTAGATGTGAAGCACCTCGTGGAACAGACTCATCACTCACTCAATCACTTACTCACTCACTCTAGTTTAAGAACTAATCCACAAGAGGGAGCTATTCAGTGCTTCACATCAAAAACACAATTCTCTTTTTCTGAAACTGACACCTACAACTCATTCTATGAAAACTGGTCGTTTCAGATTAGAAACATGAACAAACGTTCACTTTCAAAACTGGAAAATTAGTGTCTCCACTCCCCAAAGGAATATTAAGCGATGGTGATAATAAAGGTGAAGGAATACAGTGGTAAATATGCGTCTGTCCCAACTTTTCTAGAAAGTAACGTAAGCTTCCAGTTGAACTCAAACCCTCATAGGATTCACCTGTGTTTCTGTAATGAACTGGAATTTTCTGGTCACTGCTTTATGTTTTTAGATCGTTTCACACACTGTCCCAATGTTTTTAAGTACACACAATCGGAGTGTGTCTAACGAAGAGGAAAGCAGGCAGCTATCTATGAGGTAAGTCAGCCACTGTCAGTCATAACCCTTTCAATCCACTAGGTGGCGCTAACTGCAAGGTCTGTTGGGCTAGAACCCAAAGCTGGTGAGCAGTTAGCGCAACACCGACAGAACTGAGCTCTGCATTGGAGTTAAGAGATGCATCACCTCCCTAAAGAGTTCAGGGAACTTCAAGTGAGTCGATAGTTGCAAGTTTATCAAAGAGCACTTGCGTTTGATGGTGCTCAGGACCATGGCACATGGAGTGGATGTTCTGCTCAGGTTCTTGGCAGTAGGTTTTCATCACTGTCACTCAGTACAGAGTCAGTACAGAATCCCAAATAAAGTTCTGCTTTCGACACGTTATAAAAGCACAAGAGTACAGAGACCCGTAAAAGGCTGTGGGTAACAAAAATGAGGGGTACACATCTTCATAAGTTGTATCCACAATTTCTCATCCCTCAAAGCGAATCCCAGTCCCTCCAGGGGCTCTGTGCCAAAAAACAACATTGAAACCATTACAAACATGAGCTTGTGTTCCTACACGTCACGTCTGGATGATTCTGTTCTCCCAAGTAGTACAGGTTTGCTTGGCGTAAACTCTCAGTGGTTAACTCGTACCGTGCTGTAACTCCTAAAGAAGCTTCCAGTTCAGAAGTGTTGGTGTTTATGCCAGGCAAATGTCTCTTATGTCTTCCCTTATACACACACACATATATATATATAACACCGCTCTAACATTCGCACACACACACAGACGTGTTCATCTCGGGCGTGTCTCACAAAAGCTGGAATATATTCCGATTAGCTGGCTGTTATGGAACTAGCTTGTACCTCACTCACTCACATTTAACAACACACTCCACGAAGGGGGCTCTTCAGTGCTTTGCAGTGTGTCCTTCGCCCAGGACGCTTCACCATTAAAAACCTGACCCGGTCACTAACAGCACTGAGACTAATCCGGTTGTTTTTTGTAAATGTCCGAGGTGTCAATAACATGAAGAATCACTTTTCATAGAGGAATCTAATCAGACAACACAGGTCTAAAGCTTATGAAGCAATTATTGAACCAACGAATACAGGGACGGTGGTGACAGCACTGCGTTTTTAGCAGTTATTCGTTTTAGCGTATACGTGCGTTTATGTTTGATTTTCCTTTTTTAAATGATTGAAAATGCTTTGCTAATTCAGTGCATGTACTCATTAAAGTGTTAATCTGTCGCCCACCAAACTACACACTGTGAAACAAGGAGAGTCAGTTTCTGTGGCCTGATTAAACAGTTAACTTGGGATAAAATGAGCCGGCTGATTAGACAGCGCTGTGGGGTTAGATCCTTGTGGTATTTTGACCAAAGCAGGGTACAGACGTTCCATTAAGACCCAGAGGAAAAGGTACAGAGTAATCCTGGGTTTACAGGAGAATCTTTAACCTGTGGAAAACTACTTAATTAACCTACAATGTTTTGATTTTGAAAGTGTTTCTAAGGTGATCTTGCTTTGTGAGACAGGCCTATATAGATCAGACACACACACACAACAACACAAACTACACACTAACAGAAAAAAAAGTGGTCCATATCCTATTCATATCGTATCCAAGAGCTCCAATCAAACCTGAAGTACATTATATGTCCAAACGTTTGCAGAGAGCACTGTGGTGGACAGAGGCGTATAAAATGCTAAATGTCACCGATACCAAATGTTGGCTATAACTTCACCATCTCCCACAGCATTAGGCTCTGAACTGATATACAGTAGTCTATCCAACAGATCTGGGATGAGTGGCAGTGGGGCTTGTGATCCAGAACTAATCACCCAACAACGCCATGAACTCCTCACAGCAGTGTTCAGACGTTCTAATCTGTAACTGTATCAAAAGGGGGACAAACTACCTGTAAAACCTGTTATTACCCTTGATTTCAGAAGAAAAACCGGACGATTAAGTGTCCCCCAAATGTTTGGCCATATAGTGTCTGTCCTACGGTCATTTTCTCTATTACTGTCCTTACACACACTTTCTGTTCCTCTTTCTGGCTGCCTCTCCTCTCTGCAGAACTGAGAGCTCAGCCTTGACCACAGGACCACACATTTTGACTCATAATAGCAGCTTCAGACAGCACCCACACCTCAGAAGGAATATATTGGTCATAGGAAGTTGTTTAAAAAAACACTCAGAAGGTTTGCTCTGTGTATATTCGAGGCTTTCTGTAACCACAGCTCAAAGAGCGTGGGGCCTCGGTTGCAACCGTGAGGAAAGAGGGCAAGGCGTTATGATCACGAATGAGTTTCCCCCTTAAAATCATAGAAATGATATCAAATTCTGTTTCTGTTTTTGTCTTTTTTGTTTGTTTTCAAGTGAAACCACCCACAGCGCTAGGCTGGATGGAGGGGTATACACCCGACCCCCACTCCTCCTTCGTGGCAGACCATGGGAGCCATAAACGTCCAGCGGTTGGTCTCGGGGTCGTACATTTCCACTGAGTTAAGGTTGGACTGTCCGTCGTAGCCTCCCACGGCGTAGAGGTGACCGCAGTTGGCCACCAGTGAGACACGGCTCCGGCGAGTGTTCATAGGCACGAGGTGGCTCCACTGATCCGCCACAGAGCTGTAGACTTCGGCGCCGCTCAGGAATCCAGAGCCGTCATAACCTCCGGCGATGTAGAGATGACTGCCCAGGGCCGCAGCACCGTGCCGACAGCGTTTATTCATCATCGGGGCCATGGGGTGCCACAGGGCAGTGTGCTGGTTATAGTACTCCACCTAGTGGAAGAGGAGAGCGAATGGAGGGGTGACAGACAGCTCAGACACTGTGGTATACTGTGATTAGACACACACACACACTTGGAAATCTGAAGTGTGGCCTTACTTTTGACAGATTTAGGGGAGTAAAGCATGTTTACACTGAGAACTGGGTCTGAACTGAAGGAGAACACTACAGCTGAGTCAAAGCTGAGAAGACAGCAGTAGCACTAAATGAAATCTAACCAGCTCCAACTCTGATAAAAGTATAACAAATCTCTGCCTGCTTTGTCGACGTTCAGAAGCGCTTTCTAGGCAGATCAACTCATTAATTTATTCATTCATTCATCTTGTGTAACTGCTTCACCCTGTTCAGGGTCACGGTGGGACCAGAGACTAACTGGAATCACTGGGCACAAGATGTGAGCACATGCTGGACATTACAGGGCATCACACCTCACCCAGTCACACACCTGTGAACAGTTTCACACACTCACAAAATCACACACACTCACATCTGTGGACAGCTTCACACACTCACCCAGTCACTCACACACTCACACCTGTGAACAGTTTCACACACTCACCCTGTCACTCATACACTCACATCTGTGGACAGTTTCACACACTCATAAAATCACACACACTCACATCTGTGGACAGCTTCACACACTCACCCAGTCACTCACACACTCACACCTGTGAACAGTTTCACACACTCACCCTGTCACTCATACACTCACACCTGTGGACAGTTTCACACACTCACCCTGTCACTCACACCTGTGGACAGTTTCACACACTCACCCTGTCACTCACACACTCACACCTGTGGACAGTTTCAGACACTCACCCTGTCACTCACACACTCACACCTGTGAACAGTTTCACACACTCACCCAGTCACTCATACACTCACACCTGTGGACAGTTTCACACACTCACCCAGTCACTCACACACTCACACCTGTGGACAGTTTCACACACTCACCCAGTCACTCACACACTCACACCTGTGAACAGTTTCACACACTCACCCAGTCACTCACACACTTACACCTGTGGACAGTTTCACACACTCACCCTGTCACTCATACACTCACACCTGTGGACAGTTTCACACACTCACCCTGTCACTCATACACTCACACCTGTGAACAGTTTCACACACTCAACCTGTCACTCATACACTCACACCTGTGGACAGTTTCACACACTCACCCTGTCACTCATACACTCACACCTGTGGACAGTTTCACACACTCACCCAGCCACACACACACTCACACCTGTGGACAGTTTCACACACTCACCCAGTCACTCACACACTCACACCTGTGGACAGTTTCACACACTCACCCTGTCACTCACACACTCACACCTGTGAACAGTTTCACACACTCACCCAGTCACTCACACACGTGAACAGTTTCACACACTCACCCTGTCACTCATACACTCACACCTGTGGACAGTTTCACACACTCACCCTGTCACTCATACACTCACACCTGTGGACAGTTTCACACACTCACCCAGTCACTCACACACTCACACCTGTGGACAGTTTCACACACTCACCCTGTCACTCACACACTCACCCAGTCACTCACACACTCACACCTTTGAACAGTTTCACACACTCACCCAGTCACTCACACACTCACACCTGTGAACAGTTTCACACACTCACCCTGTCACTCATACACTCACACCTGTGGACAGTTTCACACACTCACCCTGTCACTCATACACTCACACCTGTGGACAGTTTCACACACTCACCCTGTCACTCATACACTCACACCTGTGAACAGTTTCACACACTCACCCAGTCACACACACACTCACACCTGTGGACAGTTTCACACACTCACCCAGTCACTCACACACTCACACCTGTGGACAGTTTCACACACTCACCCTGTCACTCACACACTCACCCAGTCACTCACACATGTGAACAGTTTCACACACTCACCCTGTCACTCATACACTCACACCTGTGGACAGTTTCACACACTCACCCTGTCACTCATACACTCACACCTGTGAACAGTTTCACACACTCACCCAGTCACTCACACACTCACACCTGTGGACAGTTTCACACACTCACCCTGTCACTCATACACTCACACACTCACCCTGTCACTCACACACTCACCCAGTCACTCACACAGCAAACAGTTATTTACCTTGTGTTATGAGTTTTAACTATTTTATTTGTTTTACTGTTTTAGCTGAGGGAGGAAAACAGAGCTCCTGGAGGAGACACATGCAGACACAAAGAGAACACACCACACTCCTCACAGACAGTGGGGATTGAACCATAGGTGACACGGAGGCTTAGTGGTTAGTGCTGTGATCTTGGGTTCAAATCCCATCTGGGTGGAATTTCCGTGTTTTCCCTGTGTCTGCGTGGGTTCCCTCCAGGGCCTCTGGTTTCCTCCCACAGTCCAAAAACATGGAGGTTAGGTGAATTGGCTCCTCCCATAACTCTCCTGGTGTGTATGTGAATGAATGTGTGTATGTGTGAGTGAATGTGTGTGAGCCCAGATATAGATTTGCGCTCTGTCCTGGGTGAAACCCTAGAGCCCGATGCAGTCCTCCAGGTGGACGCTCGTTCCTGGTCGAGAGTACGCTGCGCACATTCGGATGCAGCTTCTCTCCAGTGTGTGTGTGTGTGTGTGTGGACAGAATGTTGTGCTGATTGTAAAGCGTCCTTGGGTTTCTACAAAGGCCCTATATAAGTGTAATGTTAAATATAAATAAACCCACATCCTGGAGCTGTGTGGTAGCAATACTGCCAGCAGCTCCACTGTTCTGCGTATAATATTCTGCCATGCTGTTCTTTAGAGGGTCCACTCCAACACGCAATAAATGTGAAGAAATAACTGTCTTCAGAACTCTGTCTGGGGCTCGTAAGCCTGAAAGTGTCTCACTAACCGTGTTAAAAATCTGCAGGCCATCGTGTCCACCGGTTACAAATATCCTTCCTTCAAATACCGTCACGCCTGCTGCACTACGACTCGCACTCATCTCTGTTACTATCGTCCATCTGGCAACAGAGAACACACACAGACACACACACACACACACACACACACACACACACACAGTGCAAATAAATTTCTGTGCTGCAATAACGCATACAATCTCTTAAGCATTTAATGTTGTATTTTCTATGAACAAGACGGATATAATTAAATACCTTTACTTTATTAATACCTACGCCACATAGCACCATCAGCTAGTGCTCCATCATGTCACTGTACTACTATTACAAATCATATACGAATAAAACACATCCTACCGGTCCGTTTCTGGAGAAAAGCACTCTACTGAACTGAGAGAAGATTTCCCATCGTAACCACCGCAGACGTATATATGTCCATCCACTACGACTGTTCCCATCGCACTTCAGAGAGAAAGAGAAGCACATCCTGAGAAATTCATGACCTATCTATTGCTGTGATGAATTTACTGATTATAAATGATGTCTGCAGAACGTATCAACATGCTACAGTTTCACAATCTGATATTCTTCACTCACTGACCACACAGGAGCACTTTGTAGTTCTACAATCACAGACTGTAGTCTTTGTTACACTCTGCAGACTTTGTTAGCTCCCTTTTACCTTCAGTTCTTCACCGATCAGGACCCCCACAGAGCAGGTGTGATGTGGTGGTGGATCATTCTCAGCGCTGCAGTGACACTGACGTGGTGGTGGTGTGTTAGTGTGTGTTGTGCTGGTGTAGAGTGGATCAGACACAGCAGTGCTGCTGGAGTATTTAAACCCCTCAGTGTCTGGACCGAGAACAGTCCACCGACCAAAAACATCCAGCCGACAGCGTCCTGTGTCACTGATGAAGGACTAGAGGACGAGCGACACACACTGTGCAGCGACAGATGAGCTACTGTCTCTGACTCTACATCTACAAGGTGGACCACCGAGGGAGGAGTGTCTCACAGAGTGGACAGAGAGTGGACACAGGGTTTAAAAACTCCAGTAAACACTGCTGTGTCTGATCCACCAAAACATCAGTGTCACTGCAGTGTTGAGAGTGATCCTCCACTGCCAAAATAATACCTTTGGGCGTCCTGACCATTGAGAATAGGATGAAAGGGGACTAATCATGTATGCAGAGCAACATTCTGTAATTTTAGAACAATAAAGTGTACTTGTACAGTCAGTGGAGCTGATAAAATGAACAATGAGTGACTAACTTTGTTTATCAGACTCTGTATGTACTGTGTGTGTGTGTGTGTGTGTGTTATACTGAAATGAATGCTGAATGTCCCTTTGTGGAGGATATAATAAGACTAACACACAGTAGCCTTCTCACCTGCGCTGGCTGTTCATGCTGGCCACTTTAGACCACGTGTCCGTCTCTGGGTTGTACACTTCCACTGTGCTGAGTCGGGACTGACCGTCATATCCCCCAATAGCATAAAGCAGACCATTCACCACAGCCACGCCCACGCGACTCCGCGCCGTGCTCATTGGCTGACAGCGCTCCCAGCAGTTACCAATCGGGTCAAACACTTCCACAACGTTTAATGAGTCACCTAAACGTAACAGTAACACACACAGAGTCAGAGAATAACCCTAACGCTAAGGACAAATGAAGTTTGTGCAGGTCTCTACATTCCTTCACAGGCTTAGACCTGAGAAACCAGACGGACATGACCCTTCAAGCACTGTAAAACAATGCAGAGGTTATCAGGCAGGACCTGCACTGTTGAGGCCTCCGACAGCGTAGATTAACCCTGCGATGGACGTGCAGCATCTCTGCCGTGTCTTGAAGGCAGGCAGGTGTGGACGCCTCTCAGGCATTAGATGGTAATCCTTGGCCTCATCAACTAGATCCCTGTTTGGAGAGAAACCAAAGCCGATCTTGAAGCAGATAAAAAAGTAATCCATCAAAGAGAGAAGGCTGTGGTGGAAGTCTCGGTGAGTGTGCTCATATCTGGACGGATAGTAGGAAGACTACATGAAATACACGACATGGCCAGAAGTTTGGAAACACACCTGGGCATTAATAGGGAGATTCTATCGTTTCCTGCCGTTATAACGTCTAATATTCTGGGACGGCTTTCCACTAGATGTTGAAATATGAGGTGAATATTTGATCGCAGGGAAACATTAGCAAGGTCGGGTTTAGCTGTTGAGCAGTGGTGCTGTTAGATCTATTGTAGAGGGGCTAAAGCACCCCAAACTATAGCCACCCGCCACTAGGTGGCCCAGTGAGCGTTCGGTTCACTTGGCTATCTTGCCGTGCACTCCGTGGTATTGCATTAGCATTAGCATTAGGTGTGTAATGAGTAAGTTAAGCGATAGAGCAAGAAAAGAACAACTCATATAATCTCCTCCACCTCCGCCAGCGTCTTCGTCTGATCTTCAAGGTAAATTCATGTAATAGAACCATAAAGTACTTTTTTTTATGTATAAACACAAAGAAAATGGTGTGGTGTTTGGTGGCTGTAACGGAATAATAGCATTTCAATTCATTTTAATGGGGAAATTTAATTTGATTTACGAGAAAATTGAGTTGCGAGCTCGGTCACAGAACGAATTAAACTCGTAAGTCAAGGTATTACTCTTCCAGCCCCCGTTAGCCGCCCTAGTCGCCCTAGCGACGTCTCTGGTGTCAGTTCTGGATCAAAACACCACTCGAACAGATCCCAAAAAAGGCAGTGGATTGAGCTCCTGTTCAAAAACAACTCAAACTCTGGAGCAGAATTTAGCAAATGATCTACACTTGAGGACGACTTTAAACTAGGTCAGAGTTAGGTCAGGATGTGTGTGCATGTACCCGCTGGGTTAAGGTGCGAGGTTAGGTTTAACTGTTAGGATTTTCTGCTACATATTCCACCAGACCTGCATTTGTGGCAGCAGCGTACGAGCTCATCCTGCTGGACTCTGTCAGTCAGGAACTGTGGTCGGCACAGGGGCAGTCTAGTCTTCGAGAGCAGCTCCGGGAGACAGGGCTCACGCTCTTCTCGCTGATGTCTCACCCACGCTAGTACAGCCTCGAACACCTGAGAAAAAGTAAACACAAACTGTAAGAGAGAAATCCTGCAGGAATGCTGTAAAACTCTGGTCAGGACTCGTATCTACACTAAGCCATAATAATAGAATATATTACGTCAATTATAGGCTAAGGACATTAACCTCTGTGTCACTGCTGCACTGAGAACAGTCCACCGACCAAAAACATCCAGCCGACAGCGTGTCACTGATGAAGGACTAGAGGACGAGCGACACACACTGTGCAGCGACAGATGAGCTACTGTCTCTGACTCTACATCTACAAGGTGGACCAACGAGGGAGGAGTGTCTCACAGAGTGGACAGAGAGTGGACACAGGTTTAAAAACTCCAGCAGCACTGCTGTGTCTGATCCACTCTACACCAGCACAACACACACTAACACACCACCACCACGTCAGTGTCACTGCAGCGCTGAGAACGATCCACCACCACATCACACCTGCTCTGTGGGGGTCCTGAGCGCTGAGGAGCAGGGGGAAATGGGTGAAACTGATGAACTACAGTAGAACTACAAAGTGCTCAAGTGTTGTCAGTGGAGCTGAGAGAATGGACAATGATTGTAGACCCCTAACAGCTAAAAGTCACCGTCAGACACACAGACCAACCTGTTCTTCTGCTTTAACATTGAGCTCATCGCAGCCCACCAGCTCCAGCACCTCCTCGGGCCGTAAGCTCAGAAACTCCTCTGACACAGACACGTCCACAAAGTGCTGGTGCACGAAGCTGTTGGCTGCGTCATACAGCCCCGTGCACATCATGGTCTCTGCAAACTGCCGCACGCCCAGGCAGTTCTTCGGATGTAACCTGGGAACAGAGGAGCCAAAGAAAGAGCCAAGGCCGTGAGGGAACGTGACTGAGAGGACGCAAGTGAACAGTGATGCGCTGGCAGCTCTGTGTCGTGTGTGTAGGTGGAGGAGCGAGTACCTTTCCTGAAGGAAAGAGCAGCAGGCGTCTTTGACGTTCTGCAGCTGCAGGAAACTGGCTCCGATCAAAAGAGCCTGGACATTCTGCTGATCTATGGCTATGTGTCCGTTGTACGCAAAGTTGATGAGAGCTTCAAGTGCACTTTAAGGAGACGTGAAGTAAACAAGAGAGTGGAAATGTTAGCTGTATGCATCGGTATACAACACACACTGTCACCACTTAATGCACGAGAAAATGAACCACTGCCTTAAAGGCGCTCACCTGGGATCCATGCCCTGCATGACGATCTCGTCTTGTTTGCACTCCACCATGTCGTTGGTGAACATGGCGTGGAAATAGGGAATGGAGGCAGCCAGAACTATTCTGTGGGCACTGAACTTGTGCTCTCCCACCTAAAAAACACACAAAAACACACATTTTAATGCTTCAAGCTGTCATCAGGTCTGCAGATATTACCAACAAGGCACATGAAGAGTAGCTTTATATATTGTCCCAGTAATAATTGCAATAAACTCTATTATTGTCGATAACCACTATGTTGTATGCCACTGATATAAATATAATATAATTGCATAATAATTAAACGGGGGCAGCACGGTGGCGCAGCAGGTAGTATCGCAGTCACACAGCTCCAGGGACCTGGAGGTTGTGGGTTCGATTCCTGCTCCGGGTGACTGTCTGTGAGGAGTTGGTGTGTTCTCCCCGTGTCGGCGTGGGTTTCCTCCGGGTGCTCCGGTTTCCTCCCACAGTCCAAAAACACACGTTGCAGGTGGATTGGCGACTCCAAAGTGTCCGTAGGTGTGAGTGAATGTGTGTGTGTGTGTTGCTCTGTGAAGGACTGGCGCCCCCTCCAGGGTGTGTTCCCACCTTGCGCCCAATGATTCCAGGTAGGCTCTGGACTCACTGCGACCCTGAACTGGATAAGGGTTACAGATAATGGATGGATGGAATAATTAAACATAAAGAGCAATGAAGCTTTGCAAGAACATAGTTATTAATAATAACATTCAGACATTGGATTACACCAAAAAATAAAATAAAAAAAATCATTGCTGTCAATTTAAAAATCAAAAATATCTCCCAAAATATCAACTTTACAGGAGAAGCCAAAACATTCTTAATTTTCAAAACAATACGTTTTTTTCCCCCAAATAATTTAGGAGCATTTCCATTGGTCCGTTCCTCCTGAAAGCGTCACAAAGTGTGAAGGAGAAGTGCTGTGTTCCAATGATGTGGTAAAATAAACATGGACAAAAACGGAGGTCCGTGTTTTTGACTGGAGAGCGACGAGAGAAAACCAGAGAACAGAGCATTTGGCTGAAATATCGGTGAGGTTCGCTCTTACGTAATCAGTAAACACCACTGTGGTCAGAATATTACTGAGGGAATGTTTGTTTACTGCATGATATTCCAGATCAAGGTGTTCATTCTGAGAAATCATTTAGAGTCTAATTGAACACCACACACTTCTTTCTACGATCTGAGCTCAAGTCCTGATCCTGAACTCTTTATAAAACAGTAAAGCCAGCAAGTTTAATTATTAGCAAGTTTGGAAATTTAAGGCTGAGCCAGTTTTCATGTCGTATCTCCGCCTTTCCAAAACAATTCTTCATAGACAGTGTGTCCTAAGAAGGGCATTCTATTCAGTAAAAAGAGAGCCACCAGGAGGCGATAAACACAAAAGAAAGTTCATGGTTTATAAGATGAACCTAACCACTAGGGGCGGGCGATATGGCCCTACAATAATATCATGATATTTCAGGGTTTTTGTGGCGATATGAAGAAAACACTGAAACATATTTTATATGTTTATATAAATTTATATTAAAAGGAAACATATTAAATTAAATATATTCAATATATATTAATAGCATTTAAGTTGTTTTATTTATTAAAACATTTTATTTCACTACAAATGCAACAGTTTCAAATATTCAAATATAAAGATGTGACAAAAGAAATCTTTAAACATTTGATTATTTTGTAAACAACAGTAAATTACCAAAATTCTGATTTTGTATAAAATTCATTCATTCATTCATTATCTGTAACCCTTATCCAGTTCAGGGTCGCGGTGGGTCCAGAGTCTACCTGGAATCATTGGGCGCAAGGCGGGAATACACCCTGGAGGGGGCGCCAGTCCTTCACAGGGCTTGTATAAAATTATGTAGCATAAAAATCTACCACACAGCCAAAGTGTAGTAAACGTAGTGTAAAAAAGTAAACAGTTACATAAAAAGTAGCCTTCAGAGTAAAATAACAAAACAAACACAATAGATGTTGTGTTGAGTCGTTATGTAAACAAGTCACTATCACAATAATCAATTATCAACGATATTGATTATTTTTTTATCGTTTGAAAGAATATGATGATAATATTGTGAACAATACGATATAGAACAGCCCCATTAACTACTACATAATCCTTTCATGGATCTTGACAGTATTTAACATTGATAAACATTGTCTGAGGGTAAACTGACTAAAGCAGCTGCATGCTGGAGTAAGTCTTTATAGAGGTTTACCACTCATCCCACCACTCACACCTGTGGACAGTGTCACACCACCAATACACCTAACGACCTGTGTGCTTGGGCTATGGTAGGAAACAGAAGCACCTGGAGGAAACCCACACAAACACAGGGAGATCACACTACACTACCTGTTGTGCCACTATCCTGTGAGGGACAACACACACCCAACTGGCGTTCCCTCCAGGGTGTATACCCACCTAGCGCCCAATGATTCCAGGTAGACTCTGGACCCACAGATAGCTGACAGATAATGACTGAATAAATGATATACAAAATAGAGTAGGGGTTGTTTGAAGCCTGGACAGCTGACCTCTGGTCTAGGTTTGTGTTTTTTGAAAACTATGGCTCTGACGTTTTAAAATCGGAATATTAGGAATAACAGCGTTAATAAACGTATGACATGTCATATAAATATAATAGAATAATGCTCTGCTCCATTATCAAGTTTTTAATGGATCCCCATCACTCAGAGGACACACCTTCTCCTCAGCCCAGTGCTGGAGGGATTCACACCACTAGCCAATGGTGAGCTTAGGCTCATGAACAGCTGCCCCAGTGTGGGTGTTAATCCGAGACTAAAGTCGTGATCCAGCACTACGCTACGGAAGAAGTACACAGGTCCTGACAAAGCCACCTCTTACCTGGTGACGTCATAGATTCCAGTGATTTGCATGAGTCTATCACCTGTGCAGGTGTGTGAAGTAACCTTCGTTTCAGCGAAAGGAGCAGTAGGTCACGGACCCAACCCAGGTGAGGCACAGTGAATCACCTGCTCGGCTACAGACACAGAAACGAGGGCGCAGCTTTAAAGCTGCTGATGTTAGTCACAATGCTGCTTGGCTCTGAGGTCAAACGGTGATTGGACGTGTAGCGCATTCTGCCGAGTCATGGGGAGATGAGCACACCTGAACAAACCGGGCGATGCACGAGCGTCTGGTTTTACATAGACAAATAACCAGTGGTTTGTACGAACAAATGACTGCCCATTCAGTCCATTCAAAAATAAACAAGTGTCCTCAAGGAGAGGTTCGCCCATTTTCTGTCATTTTAAAAATATCACGCCGTGGACGGTGGCGAAGGTATTTTGGGAGCTGTGTTATTGCCCATTATAAGACAAACAAGTCAGTTAGTGAGCTGGAGCACTTCAGGGCCACTGTCACGTTCACAAACCAGGGGAAGCATGTGGCTACATCGCAGGTGGATTACAGTCCACTACATTAAACCAATCAATTCATTTCAAAAGGCGCTCAACTGGAGGAAAGACAACAACAGGAGCCTGACTCTAAAGCTGTGATTCTGTCTAAACGTATCTGGATATTACTGAAAACATAGGGGTTTTTTATTTTTGTTTTTTCATTTGGGTTTTTGGAAAAGTCTCTCTCCTCTCGAACACTCAAACATCTTCCATTCCACCTTAAATGGCGCATCAGTTTCATTTGTTATTTACCATAGAGCCACGCAGATATCAGGATGCTCAAAGTTGCTTTACGTGCAGAAAAACTATCAGAGGAAACACAAGTGTAAAGGAAAATTAAAGGCAATCAAATGCATCTCAGTAAAAACATTACACAGATCATTGCAACTTATTTAAAAGCTTGAACATTTCTTAAGGTGGAACATCAGATTTCAAAACATTCATTCATTATTCATTCATTCATTCATTGTCTGTAACCCTTATCCAGTTCAGGGTATCTGTGGGTCCAGAGCCTACCTGGAATCATTGGGCGCAAGGCGGGAATACACCCTGGAGGGGGCGCCAGCCCTTCACAGGGCAACACTCACACATTCACTCACACACTCGAACACTCGAGTCGCCAATCCACCTACCAACGTGTTTTTGGAGCATGGGAGGAAACCAGAGCACCTGGAGGAAACCCACGCAGACACAGAGAGAACACACCACACTCCGCACAGACAGTCACCTGGAGGAAACCCACACAGACACAGGGAGAACACACCACACTCCTCATAGACAGTCACCTGGAGGAAACCCACACAGACACAGGGAGAACACACCACACTCCTCACAGACAGTCACCCGGAGGAAACCCACGCAGACACAGGGAGAACACACCACACTCCTCACAGACAATCACTCGGAGGAAACCCACACAGACACAGAGAGAACACACCACACTGCTCACAGACAGTCACCCAGAGGAAACCCATGCAGACACAGGGAGAACACACCACACTCCTCACAAACAGTCACCCGGAGGAAACCCACACAGACACAGGGAGAACACACCACACTCCTCACAAACAGTCACCCGGAGGAAACCCACGCAGACACAGGGAGAACACACCACACTCCTCACAAACAGTCACCCGGAGGAAACCCACACAGACACAGGGAGAACACACCACACTCCTCACAAACAGTCACCCGGAGGAAACCCACGCAGACACAGGGAGAACACACCACACTCCTCACAGACAATCACTCGGAGGAAACCCACACAGACACAGAGAGAACACACCACACTGCTCACAGACAGTCACCCGGAGGAAACCCACGCAGACACAGGGAGAACACACCACACATGTTAGAGGCAGTGTGAAAAGAGATGGTGTTTGACACGGTGTCCTCACCCTCGAGGCGTTGGTGGTGTTATGAGTGGTGGGGAAGTTCAGCTAAAAGCTGATAAATGGTGGAAATGCAGACTTATGACTGGGTGAAAACACACACACACACACACACACACACACACATCTATCTGGAGTTCACACCCTCCAAAGTGAGAGTGGAACCCCTTATAGCCCTTGTCCACCAACATGGAACCTGTTCAAAGGTCATTCGGGACCATTCTGCACAACTCCTCCAACATAAATTGGTTAACGAACCAGAAAAGTTTGTTCCCAGCTGGAATCAAAGAGAACAGGTTCTTCCGTGTGAACCGTGACGGCGTCCTGGGGCACGATGAGCTAAAACAGCTCCAGAAAGAGCTCACACAGTCATCACACAGTGCGACTGGACAGAATCCCTTACAGCACAACGTTATACTGTCCTCAGAGGTGCGCTGGGTAAAACCAGACGGGTAAGAAATGGGAAACAAAAACAGGAAAATGCTCCATCTGTGTTTTCTGTGGTCTGTGGGACACAAGGCGGCACAGAATCCTGAACAGAACCGATTCAAGAACCACAGTTCTTTTGGTGGAAAGGCGCTGTGAGAGACTCCACTCTCACTTTGGCGAGGTTTACAACTCTTGTAGCACAGAGATGACTTTAACAGTGAACAAACACAGCCCCCTGCACCTTTCAGACTGAGATCTGCATCGTCTTCAACTGTGAAACATCTTACTGTGTGAGGTTCTGTTCAGAAATCCTTCACTGAGCATGTAGAGGTCAGGCAATACTTTATCGAACGTATCACATCAACAGCCACCATTTAAAGCTGCTTTGTATCATGAGTTATTCTTTAGTCTTTGGGAAATATATATATATCACTGAGGCGTAAACCCCCACAGCGTCCATTCAGTCATTTTCACTCACATGTGAAGCTCAGTAACACCCTTTTAAAGTGTCCTGGACAAAGTTGATCTAGGAGAGTGTTATTGTACTGAAGGAGTATAATGTGGCATTGTCACTGCCTTTCAATTCAAACACTACATCAGTTCAATGAGTGCAAACAATACGAGCCATTGATACGGCAGGTCTGTAAATCGTGGTATTGTTTAAAATGGCTCAGGACAGAGTACAGTCCACTTGACTTTAAGACCAGTTCCTGAGGCCTTGTTTTACTTTTGTATACATTACAAACTAAAGCAGACATGACATTAGTACAAAAGCGTACGAGACTTTCTTCTTCGTTGCCCGTTTGAAGGCTGCCCCTAGGGCACAGGTTCACGTTAAAATAAGTTAGCACTCACCTATGACCCCAAAGTTATGACCCAGAGACATTTATGTGGATCACTGAATAAGTATAAAACAGCCTTATGTCACCTAGGATAAGAGCATCTGTTAAAAGAGAAGACGAGAGCAGGGATAGGGCCTGCCACTCTCCACTACGTTACCTACTCTACTCGACTCTGCTCTGTTTTTAGTCACTGGTACCTAGTCCGTTTTCCACTACCGCAGCTTGTAAATTTATGTTGTGGTCCTTTGAAGAGGTTGAACACTCCTTGGAACCCAGAGAGAGCAGCAACGAACAGAAAAACTCCACTGCTTTGTAGGAACAGGGTCGTGGAGCTTTGTTCATTCTCAAACAACAACAACAACAACAACAATCAAACTCACACTAAGTAAACAATGTTTAAAGTTACCACCGCTGTTCCAGAGCCCATTAGAGATAGTGTTTTATGATTTCAGGGTGGTGTACCGGTCAGTAGAGTAGGTACCATGCAATGGAAAAGCACCATATTGTAGCCTGAAGGTTTTACTAATCAAAGTCTAGTCTGTGCTGGATGTCTGCATGGTGTGGAGTGATGACTTTCTCTGGACTATCAGCGCTTTGCAAGGTTTATACGTCACCGTTTACTCCCTGCTCAGCTCTTGGAACCATGAGAGAGCAGTTACTGGACAGTACCCGGTTCCAGGTACAAGATTTACCTAATGGAGTCGAATAGAGCAGTGTAGGTACCATGCAGTGGAAAAGCAGTAATAGTGCCACAACAGGTGGGTATTTGGCTGCCTCTGATTGGTCCCTTTAAGGTAAGACCCGTTTCCTGAGGTTAATCCCAGGTACTGAAACCGGGCAGTGCCGGGGGTAGTGCCGGGGGTAATGGTGACACCTGAGCAGGGCTGAAGGTGCAGTCCTGACGGTGTTGATATAACCGATATACCGTTCAGCCGTAGGGTCCAGGCGGTGTTAGCCAAGCTAGCCTGAACCGACCACTGAAACACGGAGTAAGACCCAGGTTACGGCTCGTCGCGGTGCTGTTTAACGCTGTATGTTTATAAGGACTGAAGCAGGAGCGCTGACAGGGTCGGTTTGTCCTCTCAGCTGTCGTTTCTCTCACAGTAACCGCCACAGGGCTCCGCTAGCTCAGCCCTAGCTTTAGCCTGGCCGGCAGAGAGGAGGGCGGCTTTTAAACAGAAATAAAGCAGAAAATCGCTACCTTCAGCGTGACATCGCAGAGCTTCCCCTGCCTCCGGATCTCCTCCATGACGGAATAACCCCGGGCGGGTAAATCGGGGACTGAAAAATGCATTAAATCCTCCAGCTCCTCGAATATCATGTCACCCATCGTCATTGAAGGGGAAGGGGAAGGCGAATAACGAAACGCGAACTAGGACGGAGCCGCGCAGGGCGCCGTAGGGCGACCCACAGCAACAGTAACCAAACAGTATCGTTCAAACTTCCCTCAAACGACATTAAACGTCGTGTTTAACTTTATTTTCTCGCTCCAACAGAAGGATATCGCTCTTAACACTTCACAACTGTCCTCCTCAGTCTCTGAACTCAGCCCCTGCCCGCTGTCCAATAGTAATTCTGGATTAACCCTGCAGGGATTACACACACACACACAGGGGGTGGGGGTTATTAGGAGCTTTTACAGGAGGATAAAAGCTTTCCCCCATCATCAGCACATCTGAATATGACTCTTTAACCTCCACAAAGTCCCGAGAGGAAACACACAGATCAGTCTGGTCTGAGATGAACAGAATAATCTAAATCCATTGTGGAGTATTGTTACTTGAGTCTCAATTAAAAATAAATACCAAAGTCCCATAAAGTAGAGACATGTACAAATGTGTACATTCACAACATTATAAAGAGTTATCTTCACAATGGCATCAGCATGACCTTTTTTTGAGCGTGAAAAACCTGTTTTAAAAACTGCTCTCCAGCCCAAAGCAGTTGTATTTGCTGTTGTGGTTCCCCTGCTTGGCCACTGGAGGTCGCCTTTATCAGTGCACTACTGCTCTATGGAGCACTGAGTAATTTCTAGAACTGCAGTGTGAAGTCCTGTTTCTATCAGCAAAGGAGCTGAAGTGTGTATGACTCCTTTTGTGTGTCCTTCTCCTTTTGGATCACTTTGGTGTAAAATGTTGAAGATCCAGGCAGAGGTGTCACATCCATAGAACACGAGGAGCCCCAGCAATGAAGTATCAGCACGTTATGAATAACGTACAGGTCATAATTAGTAATGGATGAGGTAAACACTGACCATCATTTTGATTGCAAGATTGAACCAACTGAAGGGGCAGCGCTTCTATTTGAGCTCCAATAGTCACGGTTAATGCTCGCACACTCCCTTCCCTCCAGCGGTGGAAATACCAGGACTGTATCAAAATAAGTAGGGAGGTAATAAACCTGGTCTATGTGTTTTAACAGTGAACAGTGCTTTGTTTTTAAAGCAAAGATGTGACTGTTAACTATTATGTGTTAATATTAACGTCTAACACAGATTCCGAACCTGTAACTGACTCTGTTTAGAAAAGCAGACTTTCCCAGGACAGTGCTTTCTGTGGAGCATAAATGAGCATTATATGTCTCTGGCCGACACTTGGCATTGAACATAGTAACTCTAAGCGCAGACATGGGCCCCATTTCATGGTTTTCAATGGAGATTATGCAGACTGTGCACAATAGAATCTCTGTGTCCAAAATGGAGGTACCTTAACATGTTTATCTCACTCAACTTATAAGGTTCGTAGACTACATGAATAAATAAATAAATAAATAGCCTAAGTGTAGGTAAAAGGGTGTAAGTAAACTCTTCAGTAAAAAAAAAAGCACCAAACTGTGAATAATTATTACATTTTACAACAAACATAACTGGAGGAGCAGATTTCTCATCATCTAAAACTCTCCCCTCGACCGGGGAGCTCACTGCACTCTAACAGTGTTATACTGTGAGTGTGATTGTGTGTAATTTTCTGTTTTAATATAATTTAATATATATTTCTGCTTTATTTATAATGGTGTGTTCTCCCTGTGTCTGCGTGGGTTTCCTCCAGGTGACTGTCTGTGAGGAGTGTGGTGTGTTCTCCCTGTGTCTGCGTGGGTTTCCTCCGGGTGACTGTCTGTGAGGAGTGTGGTGTGTTCTCTCTGTGTCTGTGTGGGTTTCCTCCGGGTGACTGTCTGTGAGGAGTGTGGTGTGTTCTCCCTGTGTCTGCGTGGGTTTCCTCCCATGGTCCAAAAACACATGCTGGTAGGTGGATTGGCAACTCAAAAGTGTCCATAGTTGTGAGTGTAAGTGTGTGTCGCCCTGTGAAGGACTGCCCCCTGCAGGGTGTGTTTCTGCCACGTGCCCAAGGATTCTGGGTAGTCTCCGGACCCACCGTGACCCTGATTTGGATAAGCGGTTTCAGTGAATGAATCAATACTTAGTACTATACATAATACTGTATTAAACACACTGTACTGTATGTAACTACACTATTAAATTATATATACAATACATTACTACAAGGGTTTTTTATTAAAGAAAATTATTGTAAATAGAACCCAGAACACTTAAAGAAACTTCTGCACGATTAAAGAGTTATTTGAAGGGGTTCTTCAGATTGATGGAGAATGTGCTAGAGATGGTTCTAAAATGCACCTTTCAGAAATGTTATTGTTACAAGCTTGACACCGCAACAACAGAGGAACCGTTTCTGGTGCCGTATCAAACCCTTTTCTAAAAGGTGCCGTAAAGAACCATCATTAGCACATTCTCCATCGACCTGAAGAACACTTTAATGATGCAAAAGTTTCTTCAGGTGTTCAGGGTTCTATATAGAAGCATTGTCTTTAATAGAGAACCCTTCTAGAACCCTCATTTTTAAGTGTGTATACTATAATACTATTCTGTACTGCACACTACATTATACTTCAAATTTATATCAACTGTACTCTGCTCTACTCTATTGTACTATTCTTTATTATGCTTTATTGACAATTCTGTACTATACACTACCCTAACAGGCACTGCTTATGAATGTGTTACCATTTCACACAGTTAAACTACGTGTGTGGAATTATAATAATACGCTGGAAGCTCCTTATACTGCAGAATACTGAATGAGTTTGAAGAATAGACTGTAGATATACAGTTTTTACAGTGTATGGTTTAATTAAGTGTAAGCAGCAGTTCCATCCAGCAGGGGGCACCACAAGTTGTTAACAATTTCACTGCCTTGGCAACAGAAACCACTCTACACTCACTGTCCCTGTTGTCAGCTCCACTGAGCCAGTTATGGTGTAGTGCACCGGCTTTACACACTTTGTTTGCCCCTCTTCACCCTGTTCTTCTGCTCAGCGGATCAGACACAGCAGTGCTGCTGGAGTTTATAAACACGGTGCTAACTCACTGATACTGGAAGAACAGGGTGAATGGGGCAAACAGATGGACTACACTTTGTAGTTGCAGAGTTTGAAAGTGCTCCAGTTTGGTGAGTGGAGCTGACGAGTGTGTGAGCGTGTGTGATATCACGGTCAGGCCCTTGTTCTTTTTCAATCATTGCTAAATACAGATTGAGCCATTCTCGTAACTGCTCGGAGGATGTTTGCTGACTGACTGATTTATTTCTGTGACTGACCAGTGTGACACAACATCTTGCTTCTCACTTCTGACCCTGAGTCGGAGGTCACTGGACAGAACTGGATAAGGACATGACTTTTGCCTTAGTCCACGCACTTTTTGGTGGAGATTGAGAAATGTGTGTGTGTGGAGAAATTCCTCACCACAACAAAACAGTGCACATGACAAGCTTCAGCGCTTAAAGGCATCCAGGGTAAAATTAAAAGAGTCAAAAACATCAACAAAGTTGAACACTGCCACAAAAAAGAAACCCAAAGCCACAATTCAGTGTTTTTAAACGGAGGCGATAAAGATACGTTGATTACTGACGGCTCCACGATGCTAATTAGCTGTTTGCTAACGATGGGCCTTTGATGTTTTATCTGTGACAATAATCTTTCTGTCATGACAGTTTTATGACTTTCTCAGACACATTATTACTGTACGTTGCCTTCAAACCAAGGCGTGATCTTTAAAGTATACGGTGAACGTGTGTTTTATGGTTAGCTTTAGAGTTAGCTTTAAGGTTAAATCATTGTTTCCTATTGTTTCTCACGTCTCTCATTGTCTACCAGTGTGGTCTCTTACCACAAAGGAAAGATTATTGAGCCAGTACTGAAATTCTCCAACAGTGCATACGAGATCCATGCTAATCTATCAGACTGGACTCATCGTTGTGTTGCTCTTACACACACTAATGCGATGACTTTTCCGAATAATGTAAACACTCAAGCTATTAGATTCTATTTTCAGATTCAGAGTAACAACTCCTCTTCGGCACTGATTGATCCACTTCCGAGATTTAATAGTAGTCCTGACGGTATCACAAGATCACTGTCTAATGTACTTATCCCAGGCCCAGCCTATAAAAATAACTCTGCCCAGTAAACAAGGAAGGTCCCTGGACGTTCAAAACAGGTCTAAAAGTAGTCTGTCCATCAAGGACATATTTTAAATGTCAATGGACGTCCAAAATCCATCTTAATAAGTTAGTTATGAAGTGGTGATCAATCGATAACGTCAGTGGACGTCCAAAACGCGTTTTATACAAGTAATTTATTTCGGGATCAATTAATAACGTCAATGGACGTCCAAAATACGTCTAATAGTCGTCTTTTCAATGTCTGTGTTTGGACGTCTTTTCAAATTTCATTTTCAACCTTAAGAGAACGTTGATTAGACGGCAGTCATTACGTTATTTCAACGTTGAATCAACGGCTAAATGTTTACTGGGTAGTTTTAGATCATTGTTTTATCCATAGGCTAAAGTCTGACATGAGATTTCACGCCTTATCAGAATGCTTACATCCAGTGTACATTTTAAACGAGCGTATAAAAAATATCTTATGGAAAGTTACACTTGCAACCATTCGTTTATTGTCTGTAAGCGTTGATCTAGGTCAGGGTCGCGGAATCACTGGGAGCAAGGCAGGAACACAGCCTGGAGGGGGTGCCAGTGCTTCGCAGGGTGACACATACTCACACATTCTACTGGTAACCATCGATTTTAAACTCGCAGTAAAGTTTGTTTACAAATTTATACGAATTTTGCCCTCAGTTTTTGTTTGTTTATTTGTTTTTGTTTGTAACTATGTTTAGTGTTTTGGTGATGGGCTTTGTCCTTTGGTGTCCTGGAATCTGCTGTAAACCAGTTTGTAACTGAGTCAGGTCACTTTAAATACGGCATATTTTGATGATGCTTTAAATTTCTCTGTAAGAAAGAAATAAAGATAGAAAGGTGAGGGTTAGCGTAAGGCTAGTAGTTGCTATGGGGGGGTGGCGGAGTGGAGACAAAGGTGAGAGAGAATGAGAGCACGCTCTTTCTCCCCTTTACTGCCCCTTTGCTCAATCCAAATGTAGTGAATGGAGCTGCAATGCTCTACAACCTAATTCTGAGGGGCTCTACACCCCTCCAGCCGGCGCATGACATTGGGCATTGTGAGCTTAGACTCATGTGCAGCTGCTTTAAATCAAGGCAGTGTAGTTTTTAGTGAAGACTACACAAAGAGAACATCTCAGAACATCAAGGAGTCGCGTTCACAGTTGTGTCCGCAGACTTTAGGACACGTGCGGCGCTATTAGAAGCTCCCTGCGCCGATAGAACGAGGTTTACGGTAAGGCCTTGGGAAAAAGGGAAATTTGCGAAAGCTCTGTCTACGCACAAGCGCGCGCGCACACACACACACGAACCAACCAACCAACCACAAACACACTCACGTACTCGCGCACAAACAGGATCAGAGCCGTAAGGAGGTGAACCGCGATAGATGCTCGTGCGCTGTGAGGAGGGTCGTGCTGTTGGGGGCTTTATCTTTTTCAGCCTCTGTTAATCTCTCTCTCACACACACACACACACACTCGCTGCTGAAGAGCTCTGCGTCTCCCGGGTCGGCGGAGGCTGCTGCTCGGAGCCTGTGGTCGAGCGAGCTGCGGTTTCTCAGGAAGACGTGTCTATCTCTCCTGCTGTGTTTTTGTGCTGCGAGTGGTCATCTCTCAGGGCTCGGACGTGAATGTGTGGCGTGCTCAGGCGGCGAGTGTGTCCCCCGCGGTGTATCAGGACCTCGCTGCCTCTGAACGGTTCGCTTTGCCTTATTTCCGTGGCGTCGGAGAGCTTTCGGAGGGAAGCCTGATCGACCCGGACGGATTAAAATGACCATGTCGGTCCCGGAGAGGATCTCCGAGTCCGGAGGGAAGGAGGAGGAGAGCGAGGACGAGAGCGAGATCCTGGAGGAGAGCCCCTGTGGCCGCTGGCAGAAGAGGAAAGAGCAGGTAATGTGTTCGAGTCTGGGGCTGGGGTGGTGTTCTGGGGCTGGGGTTTGCAGCAGAGATCTCTGGATAACAGTGGCAGTCATGTATGTGTAAAATGACATGTGTGTGTGTGTGTTTATAGGCCTGTAATATAACCTGTACACACACACTCTTCATGTACATTAAAGGTGCACTAAGCAATTCAGCCAGAGGGCTTGCATCCCGAATCCTGACCAGTGCACTTTGTGCTTAGGTCAAGGCAACCCCAAGCGGGCAACCCACAACAGCAACTTCTCCATCCCAGAGGGCGGAGTGTGTGTTAGTGTGTGTTGTGCTGGTGTAGAGTGGATCAGACACAGCAGTGCTGCTGGAGTTTTTAAACCCCTCTGTGTCACTGCTGGACTGAGAGTAGTCCACCAAACAAACAAGGGACGACAGATGTAAAGTCAGAGACGGTAGCTCATCTGTCACCGCACACCCCTTTACCAGCCACACACACCTCTGATAACAGCTCTGTGGTGGTCCTGAGGGGGTCCTGATCACTCCAGAACAAAGTGCAATGGAGATAAGACGGTATGCAGTGAAACAGATGCACTGCAGGCTGTAATTGTAGAACTACAAAGTGCTCCTGTGTGGTCAGTGGAGCTGATAATGTGGACAGTGAGTGTAGATACGAGGTAGGTGTTCCTAATCCAGTGATCTTGTGTAATGGCATGTGAATACACACACACACACACATCTATATTTGTTTGGCTCTAATGTTGTGTGGATGGGATTGTAACAGCAGATTTACAAGCTCTGTTTGCAAAGATCTGATCATGAGATTAGATCAGACTGGATTCTTCTGCTGTCTTCCTCCAGAAAGGAAACTGGATTTCACAGTGTGTTTGGTGTCTACAGAAACCAGGCTTCATTCATATAGATATCAGAGAGCAGACAGTAGGGCAGCACAGTGTATTATTTCACTATCTTTATCACAATAGTGTAGTAGTCACTTTGTAGGATGTGCAAGAGTTTGCGTTTTCCATGATTGGTTTTACAAGAGAAGG
Organism: Hoplias malabaricus; assembly: GCF_029633855.1. Classification (NCBI taxonomy): domain Eukaryota; kingdom Metazoa; phylum Chordata; class Actinopteri; order Characiformes; family Erythrinidae; genus Hoplias; species Hoplias malabaricus. The sequence goes on from NC_089808.1 coordinate 41,880,587, forward strand.
GGAGTGGGTGAAGCAAGCTTTTCCCTTTCGTTTCAGTGTTAATGAAGTGCCAGTGATAAACTCGCTACATGCACTAGAAAACACCCACAATGCAGTGCAGATTGAAGGGTGCTGACAATGTACACTACTGAGCACAGTATATACTACACATTAATGCAGAGAAAAGACAAGGTGTAGGCCAGAAAGTCTGGTGGTGGTTCCTTGCTTGTTCCCTAATCGGATCACTATGTAGAAAAGATGTAAATGTGCTGGAGTTCATATAGAAACCTGATACATTCATATTCATATTCATACAGTCAAAACAGACATCACTACAGGCCTGTGTTTCGGTGACTGTCTTTACAACCAAACATTGTGGAATTATAGTAACTATAAACGAACAAGTGCAACTCTCAGGTCTTTTAAAGGCGCAGTACAAACTGTATACATTTAATAGTAATACATACAGCCTATGAATACTACAAGAAAACAGGTGGCGCAGAAGGTACTGTTTTGCCTGTGTCTGCGTGGGTTTCCTCCGGGTGACTGTCTGTGAGGAGTGTGGTGTGTTCTCCCTGTGTCTGCGTGGGTTTCCTCTGGGTGACTGTCTGTGAGGAGTGTGGTGTGTTCTTCCTGTGTCTATGTGGGTTTCCTCTGGGTGCTCCGGTTCCCTCTCATGGTCCCACATTGGTAGGTGGATTGGTGTTTCAATAGTGACCGTAGTTGTGAGTGTGCGTCGCCCTGTGAAGGACTGGCGCCCCCTCCAGGGCGTGTTCTTTCTTTGCGCCCAATGATTCCAGGTAGGCTCTGAACCCACCGCGACCCTGAACTGGATAAGGGTTAAAGATAATGAATGATACAGTAACATCATACAGTAACAGCATGAGAATAGAGTTGAAAAGAAAGTGAATAGACTCCAGGGACATGGTGTATTTTTTTTAAATAAATAGAAGATTAAAGCAAAATAAACATACACACAAATACATGGCGTTTACTTTGTTTTAAACTTGCCTTTATTTAAAATATAAAATATCTAAGGGTATTTAAAAATACGTATAGGAGGAAAACAGATCCGGGCTGTATCACTGTAAACGGGTAGGTGTTGAGACAGTTGACAAACAGACCTGTGAGTGATGTTGGTTTAGACTGCATTACTCATGATAAAGTCATCGTAAATATGGAACAATAGTCTGCAAAAGTAGTGTGACTACATGTTCCAGTTAGCACCACTGTAAATATATCCATGTGACTATTTCAGAGCCACTCTGAAAAGGAAAAATAAGAATTAGGTGGTTGTGGTTATAATGTTTACTGATCCTTTACACCAACAAAGCCCCAGTCTATTTTCCAAGCTTAGTTCTGATTGGCTGGGTTTGTTTATGAGTGGTTCAAACTCTTCACCCCCGTCCTTGTTCAACACGCTCGATACGTGCCTGAATTAATGCGGAGTTTCAGCACTGTTATTGAACTGCACGTGCCCAGTTCAGTGTGTTTGTGAGTGTGATAGTGTGGGTGCGGCGGGGGTTTGTATCTGTGGGAGTTGGAGACAGAGCCTTTAAAGTCCTGACTGACTGACAGCGCTGTTGGCCTTCAGCCTGAGATAAGTGAGAGTACAGCTACTAGAACCTTATCACTCCCAGCACGTGTTCACAACAGAACGGAGGAAAATCACCAGCTTCAACTCCTACTGCAGTTAGTACAGGGGTAACTCCTACAGAGTCTCAGTAGCCCCTACAGTGATAAAGCACTACTGAGTAGAGGTGGGCGATACCGGGAGTTTTGGTATCGATCCGATACCAAGTAAATACAGGGCCAGTATCGCCGATATTGATACCAATACCAGAAGTCTTCGCCTTATGCAGCTTTAAAAGCAAAAGGCGGGAGCGGGAGGTGTTTGGGTGGGGGGGTTGGGAGGTGCTGCTCCTCGCAAGTTGACGAAATGACACATTGCTGAGATGTCATTTATACTTCAAAAGTATGTCCTAAATGGTGGAGACTCTCTGCGTTGTTCAGGCAAATGGTGACACCTGCACTGACAGTTGCTTTAAGATTTGAGGGACCCCTTAAGTTTTGAAAAAAGGCCTTTAGCGAAACAACTCTAGACTTGTGATTTATTTCATTGGTCCTTATTTATCAAAGCTTTGTACAGACAGATGCACAGAATTCCCAGATTACGTATTGACCTGGTGTTAGTGCATGTAAATTTGAGCATAATATTTTAACAACATAAAAAACATGCTTGATTTACTGGTTTTTTTTTAAAAAAATCGAAATAATACCATATTAACGTTAATAAGAAGAACAAAAATATCAAATAAACTCTGCACATAGCAGTCCATTTAAAAAAGTGGCTGTACTTATTTTGTAGATTAATACAAACACAGATGTTGAAGCTGATTCATCAACTGCGCTTAAATCTTTGCTTGTTTCCATGCCGTACAAAACTTACATGTATCAGCCGACGAATAGTTCATACAGTCAGGCTGTCAAATGTGCGATCCTTTTGACACAGTCTAGATGAACAAGGGCTGCTGTCTGGGCTTGCTAAAGTAGCACCTGTAGTAGACGCTGTGATATCCAGACCTTGAATCCACTCTTCAGTCCTGGATTTCATAACCACTGATAAGGAAAACACCAGGTGGTCAATCAGTAACACATCAGTGGTTCTCATAACTCCCAGTGATAAGTTGTAGGCATGGGAACTGAATTCAGGTCAGGATTTAGAGACCTCTGACCTCAGAAGTCTTCAAATCAAAATTCTGTGTTTGGCAGTCACATAAATATGAGAAGAAGTGAGTAGTAGGTTCCAACAATTGTTCAAAAAAAAAACATAGACCTGGCAACGTGCTTCATTGTGTGAATTTGAAGTAGTTCTGAGGTAGCCCCTACTCTGTGGAGATTGAAATAGAATCTACACCTTTAAAACTTCAGGGCTGATGTACCTCCTACAGTTGTGAGCTAACTGTTCACCCCTGAGGTAATTCCTACAGTGCTGCAGTAACTAACACATTGTAGAATATCAGCAGGAGTGCTGAGGTTCCTCCTCCAGTGTTCAGAGACCGTAAAGAACAAAGAATGAGGTCATTTCACAATGTAGCAATGAGTTCAACACTGGAATTTTCACTGTGAAGGTTTCCAAACTGCAAGAATGCCATTTTATTTGATGAGTAGCTGAAATGCTACCGTTCATGACGGTCTTTCCAAGTGTTTTTACCGACCCAATAAACTCGTTCCTGCTGTTTCATCCGGCGATGTGTATTTTTCCACTAATTAACACAGCCAGCACTGTACGGCCTTACGAGATAATTCCAGACCTCAGTAGTTAGATAACTTAATATGTATGACTGTATATATAATTTAATCCTTAATTTATTGAAGTATTAAGAGAGTTCATGGCTGAATAGGGCTGGACGATACGGCCAAAATTTACATGACGATATTTTTCTTAATTTTATAGATATGATTCTGATGTTGATAGAAACAATATGAAAATCCATGGTAAAATGACCGAGATATGACCTCACCATCAAACATGAACTTATTAGCTTTGTCAGTATTAATATGTTATAACAGATGTTGTTAATAATGTGTATTAAAATATTGAAAATGTGTTTAAAAATCATGTCATAGTTAATTAAATATTTAATACTGATACTGAATTATAGTCCTGCCCGATGACGGAGCGGCTCCTTGACTGTATTCACCTGATCACGTTTAGAAAACCGGTGCTAATGTTTTGCTCATATCACAGTGTGTTTTTCCGTGTTCTTTTGCTAAAGCCTCTTGGCGCAAATGATGTTCTCCCTTGACGCCTCTCCATAAGCAGTGGCATGGACCTATAATTAGTGCAGGAGCACAGGAGCGTGTGGAGCACAACAGTTTAATGATTTTCTTCTCATAAACAAGCCGTGGGAGTGGAAGAGTGGTGTTACTGTACGCTGCAGACGGCTGGAGTCAGACACATGCGTTTGCTCAGTGAAAGCAGCGTTTGTTCAGTGTTTTGCTCTTTACAGGCTGTATTATTTGTTTCTTATTGAACAAGCTTAGGTCAGTCCCTCTGCCTCTTGCTCCAGATCTGTGTTTCCCAATACATTCCTGGAGGCCTGCCTGCTTTTTGCGTACACGATGACCCAACATTTCGAAAGACCTTTTATAATTGGTGAGTTTAGCTTCATTAAAGGAAACCTGGGCAGTGTATTTACCTGAGAATTACAGCTTACAAATCAGCTTCACAGACCTGTGATAGGGAGAATAGAACCTCTATGTTGCTCGGGGCTGAAATGCAGAAACTGCATTGTGTCAGTTTTGGAGGAGGGTACAAAACAAATTCCCAAATTTTAACCTAAAATTAAAAAGTGTAAAACCTTTAAAGGGACACTAGGTAAGATTTATTGTTCCTCCTGGATTCCCAGCTTGTATAATCTAGGTTGAAAAAGCATGAAAATTCAGAACTTCTCATTGACCTAATCTTGTCTGTCTCGATTATTTTTATTCTGTTATGTCCCCACTGTGTGTTCATGTACTGTCTCTTTAAACCACACTACCAAGCTGTAGTCACATGACTCCGCCCCCTATCTGCCACATGGAGGAGAACCTAAACACAGAGGCCGACCGAGCGACTCGAGCTCGTACCAAAGACAAACGCAGCGTCTGTGGTTTGGACGTGCTGTGTTTTGTCTTTAATAAAGACGACGCCAAACAAAAAGAAGTCAAATGTAAACGCTGAGAAAAAACGAGAGAAAGCTCCCAGCAACATGAGAAAAAATATACCAGCTTTAACACTGGAGCATATTTAAAGTACAAGCCTCGTTACTGAACTCTGAGGGACAAAAACAAAATAATCGTTTATTAATCGTAATCGTGGTAAAATGTAAAATTAATCATGATGTTGATGTGTGCTCATATCGCCCAGCACTGCGTGTGCTAGAGTGTTGTGTGTGTTTGTGTGGGTTGTTCATAGAGTTTTTTTAAATGTGGGAGTATAGTTTGTTTTTAAATCAGTGCACAATGTATTTGGAAACCAAAGATATGCTAAAAATCATAATGAAAATATGTCCCAGTCAAGTTATTGCCATCTAGCCGCATATCATTTGTGCAGGCCTCTGGAACCGGAGTGGGAAACACTGCTGATAACCGAGGGTAATCTTAAGGTTGGGCTGGTCATAAAGTTGTGGACAGCCTGCGTTTCCTCAGTCGCGTAAAGCTGCTGTAATTTGCAGAACATCAGACTGCTCAAACATGATATGATTTATTTACACACTGAGAGAGAGAGAGAACTCATTTGACTATAGCTTAATGTTATTAACCAGACCACCTCAGCAGGGCTACTCCCTCGATGTAATATGTGTTTGTCTTTGTCTGAGCTCCCTAGGCACTTTTACTGTGGGGTTAGCACAAAGCACCTACGTGTGAATGAAAGTCAGGCTGGTGAAGATTGCCTCAGCGCACCCATGAGAAGACTGTACTGTCCCTGAAGGTCCAGGGTTATTCTGCTGCACACAGGACTCTCATCATGTCTGTGGTGGGACTACAGCTGGAGGGCTGTATTTTACAGTAGTGTGTTTTAGGGGGTGGGTGAGTGATGCTTTCTCTCGCGTCCCGTTGCGACATGTAGAGACCCCATGATGTATATCACCTCTCTGGGTCACACTGTAATTAACCTCTGATTCACAAGAGACCGTGGTGGAATCTGGCCCCTCCAGACGGAGTTCTGTTAGAGGCCAAGCAGCAGAATGGCTCCATTATCGGAGTCCAGAGTGAACACGGCCAAGTTGGCTCTGCTCTTAAAAAAGGGGCCTTCTCTTATGCAACACGTACCACCTTTTAGCTGTTTTCCTTTTGACCAGTGTTGTGTGTTCAAAAACAAACCCAAGTGTTGTACATGTGAGCGTTTGCCTCAAGGACAGGTGAAGAAAGCTATCGAACAGTTTGAGCATTTTTTTTATGGAGAACACTACGTCTTAGAAGAACGTATGCAGCTCTATAGAATTACAGCTTTAAAGAAACACTACGTAGTATTTTTACCTTAAAATTACAGCTTAAAAATCACTGAGATGCTTTAATAGTGTGTAATAGAGAAAAAAGACCCTCTTTTATTGCTACTCCAGACTCAGCACTGCAGAAACTGCACTATGTAACTTTTGGAGAAGGGTAGGAATAGTTGTTGAAAAGACAATGTATTTATTTATACCAATCCGCCTTAAAAACTCATTGTTCAGTTTCCTAGCTCCACTGATCATACAGGAGCACTGACCAGCAGACTGTAGTCCATCTGTTGCTCTGCATACTTTGTTTGCCCCCTTTCACCTTGTCCTTCAATGGCAAAGGCCCCCACAGGACCCCCACAGAGCAGTGAAGGACCACCACCCAAATCATACCTGCTCTGCGATGAGCAGAAAATGAACCTGAGACTGGTGTATGCAGCTGTATTTCTTGTCCTGTGGCTACACTAAATAACTTGGAATGCTTTACTTTCTTTTGGAAGCACTTCAAAGTGGCCAAAGTGTTGTGGACACCTTCCGATCCAAAAATTGTTTTGAAATGTAAAAGGGTGGGAGGTGGTTTCCTACCCTCCTCCAAAAGCTACACAGTGCAGTTTCTGCAGTGCTGAGCCCAGAGTAGCTACAACAGAGGCGATATTCTCCCTATTGCAGCTCAGTGAAGCATCACAATGATTTTCAAGCTGTAATTTTAAGGTGAAAAAACTACCTAGTGTTCCTTTAAAGTAGCTGAATTCACTGCTAGTAATGGCTGTCTAATTTTAGTCATAGTTTATAATAAACAGCCAGACGAAGCCGGAACACATGGGGACGCTCCACAGAGCTCGGATATGATCAGTTCACCAAGGACGTGCGCAGCATGGAGAGAATAATGAGATCACAAGGCGCGGGAATGACCGGAAGGCCTTTCACTCCCTCGCTGGAAGGAACCGTAACGATTTACAGTTCGTGTCTCTTCGGGTCTGAGGCTGAGAGATTCTCCCCGAGGCCTTCGCATTGACTTACTGTCTGCATAATTATTCCTTCATCTGTTCATCTGTAGTACCCGCAATACATAGACCAGCCTGCAGGAGGATTCTCTCTCTCTCTCTCTCTCTCTCTGTCTCCTCCCCGCTCCCCATCCCCTCCACACACTCTCTGCCTCACACACAGACCAGAGCTGCTAACTGCTAAAATGTGTGTGTTGTCTTTGTGAATCGCCAGCGTGCTGCCTGCAGAGTGGCCTTGGCACAGTTTGACCCTGAGCTCATTCAGTGAATAAATCTCCCGCGGAGTAACGCCTCCCTCGCCACTCCACTCCAGCAGAGCCACACCCAGCAGCTCTACAACTGTAACTGATATTTACCGTAATGACCCTGCTCCATTACAGTATCATTTACACCTAAGGACAGAGTTAATGTCCTACCCACACGCTTTAGCCCTTTAACTTGTGTCTGGAATGTGTTTGTCTGTGTGGCTACAGTGCAATCAAATCCTCACAACAATGCCCCGCTTTGTAGCGTGGAGCTCTTACTGCAAGACTGTGATCACTGGACTGTGATAACTATAGATAGCCTTTTCTTTTTTCAGAATAAAAATAGGGCGGTACAGTGTAGATGAGTCTTAAAGGGACAGTGACCCAAAAAAAACCCTCCAAATCTGTAAAGGACACCCTGTGGGGGTGGAAACTGTACTAAAATGTAGCATATTGTCTCTTTAACACACAGAAGGTTGATTTAAACTGGGACAAAATGGTGAAATACCATCAAGTCTCAGATTAGGTTTAATCCATGTTAGCGAAGTCCATTCAGTGTGCACTGAACAGACTATGGACGCCCATTCATCCAGCATTTCTCCAGGAGTCCTGTTTGTTTTCCAAGGCCGGCCTGTAGACCTCTGATGATCGAGCTAGCACTGATGACTGCAGTGTCCACACGTTTGCAGACACCTGAAATGTCCTACAGAGACTGTTCCCCTGTTCTGCAGCGACAGCTTCTGCCCTTCTACAAATGTGTGTTGGTGTCCAGCTTCCTGAGCATTAGTGAGGGCAGGTACTGATGCTGATTAGCTTTGGGCCCACTCCAACATGCAGGAACAGTATTTGATGGAGCTTGGTCTCTCCAGAGAACACAGTTCCAGTGCTCCACCACCCAGTGCTGGGGATTTATACTCTCTCTAGCCCAAACTTGGCAACTTAAAGAGGCTCTGCAGCTGCTCTACAGCGTCCCATTCTGTTTCATCCCAACTATATTTTTAGAAAAGATTTTGTAAAATGTAATTATAAGCAAACAATGTAAAGCAAGAATAGGTAAGATTTTGCATTTTTAAGATTTGCCAGAATATAATTCACTTAAAAAAACATTAAACAACAAACATCATGAAATCCAGATGTTACATAGTGCAGTTTCTCCAGTGCTGAGCCCAGAGTGGATATGACAGAGGCTCTATTCTCGCTATTACAGCTCAGTGATCCATCACAATGACTTTGAAGGTGTAATTTTAACATTAAAAAATGTTACCTGATGTTCCTTTAAACCCTACATTTACTTGAAAAATGTAGGGTGTTGGGTCAGATCTGCCGGAGTCATTAGCCACACTCTGGAAATTTTCATATTTTCTACTTTACAAACACAAAACAGTTAAAAACTAATTCCATCCCTTTACATCTTTCCGAGTAAACGACTGCCCACCTGTCCGTCTGGACACTGATGGATGACTGTCGAGATCCTCCTCCACGCTTCAGACCAGCTGCCCACACTCCAGCAACCACCAAGTGCCTTGAAGCTGTCCCTACACTGAAGTTCTCATGGACTACTAACTATCATCACCAGTAGATTGACCAGAGGAGGATGGGTCACCCCTTGTGAGCCTTGGTTCCTCCCAAGGTTTCTTCCTCCGCTGGGGGAGTTTTTCCTTGCCACTGTCGCCCCTGGCTTGCTCACTTGAGGGTTTTACATTTGTCTTTACATTTCATGTCAAATCTTGTCTTACTGGAATTCTGTGAAGCTGCTTTGTGACAACATCAGTTGTGAAAAGCGCTATATAAATAAATTTGATTTGATTTGACTTGAAAAGAGTTGAGAATGTTGAATCAAAGAAGGTTTGTTTTTTTGAAAAATAGCCAACATGGTTGGAGATGCGGCTTGTGCAAGCAGTGGGTGTAAATGAGTGGGTGCACCTGATATTTACACATTTATAAAGGGGGGTCCACAAACCTTAGGACATAGTGTACGCGCTTTATTATGAGGCCATTAAGAAACTTGATACCTGGTCCAAATATAGGTCATTAAAAAGTAATGGCACCTGTCTGTTTTTCCGTTGGGTTCTTGGGTTAATTGTTGTCTTGTACATTGTCGTGACTCTGTGCCCCACTCCGCCTCCCACTGCCGTCCTCTTCCGTGTAGTCTCCGAGCTGACGGAGGAGTTTAAAGAAGAGTCTTGTGTAAACCTGCCTTTAATGACACATACCTTACTGTATGCCTTCGAGTGAATGCTTTGCATTTCTGCGGAGCTTAACCTACTCTCTTTTGTAGTTCCCTTGAAGGAGGTGACCTTGTCGCTTGCAGCGCTTGAAGTGGGGAAGTTGTAGAGCGAGTTCTCAAGCTGTAATCATTCTGAAAATACGTTATACATTCGTCATTCGTTTCTTTATTCATTGATAGTCGATCACTATACAGCGTCAAACTGTGCACGCTAGGGACGGGCGGTATCCACGTTTTTATACCGTCATATCGTATCAAAATATTATCGCGGTATTACTGTAGGGAGGGGGTGATCTGGCAGGCTGCGCTGAGCCTTATTTCTGTGAGCACAATGTTGAGTGAATTTAGCAAAGCACCGTCCAACAGTACACACCGACACGTGTTGATGATTCAAAACCTGAGAGGGCTACTGAGAGAGGGCAAATTTCAGCATCTCGTGCTGAAGGAACAGAAAACTACAAAAATAAGCGAAATAAGACGGTGTACACTGTTTAGAAGCACAGCTGGCGCTAACAGGCACTTGTGGTTGCAGATTTTTCAGCGAACTGAGGCTCAAAACACACTTATTTAGAGGCTAAAGCCATATGTCTGCAAGCACAAAGTCGAGTGAAGGATTTTCTGAGAACTGTCTGTTTACAGCTGTCTTCCTTTCTCTTTTAACCCAAACTCAGCGCTAAACTCACAACCGCGGCGGGCTAATGGGCTTGGGCTTTTCTTCACCCGTTTTCAGACCGTGACATCAGCAGTCATTGAGCTCTCACAGCGCCCCCTCCCTGTAGCTCTCCTAAATGCACATTGACGTTTTAGCCGACTTTTAAAGACACCGAACAGAAATTTGACCACAACACACACGTCATAAATATCGCCCTCATTTTGAGATACCACATTTTTAAATGCTGCGGAATGCAGTGAGATTGTTATACGATAAATCCATTTAAAACAACACTAGGTAAGATTTGGTATTGCTGCTCTACAGTTGCAGAGTGTAAGTCACTTTTACAGGAGTGTCCTGAAAGTGAGGGGGAGGGAGAGGTGGATTCCTGTCTTTTTGCAAAGTTACATAGTGCAGTTTCTGCAGTGCTGAGCCTGAAGTAGCAACAACAAAGGCTCTATTCTCCCTGTTACAGCTCAGTGGAGCATCACAATGAAGCTGTATCCTTTAACGTAAACATACTACATAGTTTTACCTTAAAGGAGGGGGATTGTGGGGACACGCCGTTGTTTACGTTCAGGATCTCTGCATCTTAAGGTGGAATGGTATGTTTAAGAAGAAAACCGACTGTTTGAATGTGGATGAAGTGTAACTTGTCTGTGATTTTTATTCACTGTTTGAATTACCACAGAAACTCATTCACAACACGAGGTGTTTAGTTTTGTAGCATTTGCGCTAATGCAGTTAGCCGTCTCCAACAGCAAAAATAAATCAATATTACCCACCTAACAGAGCAATATCCCCATCGCTCTTCCTCCATTTGCATGTTTGGAGTTCGGTCATTGTCTAAAAACAATCGTGAACTTTAAGCGCAGAGATCTTTAGCTCATTGGCCGCTGCTCCAGAGCTTCTCAGTTCATTTAAAGCTGCTGTATGGAGGTTATACAAGCTGTGTGTAAATAAGCATGGTGTGTTTCACTGTAAGACATATACAGAATGCGGTTCTGGGTCCCCACTCCAATTCATCACAGATGTATCAGCGGGAGCTCAGTCGCCACAGAGAATGTGGGGGTTTGTACCCTTCTGCCTGCTGCTTGGTCTGTAGCGTATGAGCCGTGTTATGAGGACAGTGCTTCCTGTTACTCTAAGACAGCAGATCAGACTTGATTAAATGATCTGGGAACTCCGGTGGTTTATAATTGAGTAAAAAACTTGGTAAACATCCACAGCAGCTCCAGGAACAGTCTGTTCCTGAATTGTGGCCATTGTAGCTGTAAAAATAGCATTCAGCGTTTTTACTGCATGTGCTTAGTCAGAGCCTTGGCTGCTCCGAGTGATACTATCTGTCCTGAGCCCTCAGCTCTCGCCCTTAATACTCTCAGAGTGTTAAAGTTTGACCATGCGTGAGCCCGTGCTCAGGCTTATCGTAGACGTGGTTTTCCCTCTGGTCAGCAACTCCTATTCACTCAGCTGTGAGGGTGAGTGCACCTTGGCCAGAGGCCAGAGTAAAGAACAGACAGAGAGGTCCATCTGCCTTTCTTCATGAAGCTGTGCATATGGCATTCCTCTCCGTCTTGTGGAGAGCCCCCTCCCCTGAGTTCTGGGAAGAGTGGAGTGTCTGCTTCAGATAAATGAACGTGCGCTATATCATACATTTCTGTGAGGATTTGAAGGCCATCAGCCACAAGATCCCAAGTCTAGTCAGACACTGATACTGACTTTGGCTCAAAACACCACTCCAATTCTTCCAGAGTGGGGTGTTCCTCTTTGTGTGAAGTCGAGTTGATGCTTGGCCTTGGGTTTGTGGAGCTTAGGCTCATGTGCAGCTACTCCATCTGATGTTTTACTTTTCTGTACCGGGTGTCTGCGCACGGTTGAATGGCACACATTAAAGTAGCTGAGGAACTAAACGTAAAGCGTGTCCACAAACTTTCAGATATTATCGATGTTATAGTTGTTATAATGTGTCCTCTTAAGGACTGACCCTAAACACCTCGGTCTTTGGCTGCTGCATGCTTCATGCCCCAGGCTTATCTCACAGAAACAATGGCCTGTTACGCCCTCACGCATTCAGAGAAGTTCTTGAATGATAAACACATTTAAAATGTTCCTGGAAGTTAAACACCATATGGGTTTTTTTAACTGATAACACTTGTTGGAAGTGGGTGGTTAGTCTTTGAACAGTTCATTTAAGCCGTCTTCACACTAGAGCTCGGTGTGAAAGCTGTTTCTGAGCCCAGGTGTGGTTCAGAGCACCAGACTCAGGCCCTTTTGAGATGTGTGGTCTGGGGTTTGCTTCTAGTGGACTCAGGTGTGGAATCTCTCTGCTCCAGGGGCCACAGGTGGGGCTGTGTGATTGGTTCAGTTTATAATGTGACTGGTTCGTCTCTGCGTTACTTTCTCATTCCTAATAAAACCACACTGGAGCTGGGTGACTGTAATAATCACTTTGTGGAGTGTGTGTGTGCCGAGAAAAACGTGCTCGTCTGCACAGATAAATATCATCTCACATAAAAACGGCTTTGTGTTTGCGGGGGGCTCCTGTGCAGTTGAATCCCAAAACCACGGTCCTGTGCTGCCTGCTTGACTCGTTGTGTCCAAAAACCAATTACGCTGCTTCTTACTTTTGTAAAACTACACAGAACAGTGGTGTATGGAATTGTGTGATCAATCCACGGCTCGAATGGAGTTGTTGTGTGTGGAAGTAAACCAGCCGTAATGAGCCCCGACCACAAACGAGCCCAGAATCGGTCCTGGGAGTGGATCTATGTATTTGGGACAAGTGTGAATACGCCCTTAAAGGCAAAGGGTTAGGGTTTTAATTCAATACCCACTGTAAAAAAATTCCCAGCCCCAGAGTTCCCAGCCATTTTTACAGGAACACTACTGTATTTCAATTTTACAGCATATTACTGTAATTGAATAATACAATAATTTACTGTAAATACTGTTATTTACAATAAAATACTGTAGCAGACTCGCTGTAAATTTACAGCAATTCTTTGCAGTGCACATTTTAATATATTTTAAATTTTATAAAATAGTCTGTTTGTGGCTCCGGTTTCCTCCCACAGTCCAAAAACACACATTGGTAGGTGGATTGGCGACTCAAAAGTGTCCGTAGGTGTGTGTGTGTGAGTGAATGTGTGAGTGTGTGTTGCCCTGTGAAGGACTTGTGCCCCCACCAGGGTGTATTCCTGTCTTGCGCCCAATGATTCCAGGTAGGCTCTGGACCCACCGCGACCCTGAACTGGATAAGGGTTACAGACAATGAATGAATGAATGAATGAAGTCTGTTTGCACTCTGGAAAAATGTCCAGTGTTTGGCTCCTTAAATGGTAAAAAATGAAGTGTCTTGGTCTGAACTGGTTGAGGAAATCAGGAGCCACTTCTGTGGGCGGCGGAGAGACCTGTAAACATTAAAGAACTTGAAAAGAGGTGATGTTTCTCTCTTCCTGCAGAAAGTGGGTAACACTGACTAATTCTTACTGTTTTTTTTTCTTTAAATTATACAGTTACATTACTTAAGGAGGAACTTGGGAGAGTGCTACTGTGAACGTAGAAGCAGACCTTGAGCGTCACAGAACTAAACATCTGTGAAATGAGTACGTGTGGTAACTCAAAAAGTGAATAAAAACTTACACACAAGTTAAAGTTCAGCCACAAGCAAGTTACAGTCGCTTCTTACTCAGACCTTACACCATTCCAGTTTAAAGATGCAGCGCTTCTGAATGAACACAAACGGGAGGGGGAGTCTGTTCTCCAGAGTTGTCTGCTCTGTGTGTAGTGCACTAGTGGGTCTAAGGCAGGTTGTCTAGCCGCAGGCCCGTAGAGTTCAGCGCGGTACTGAAACAGCAGTGAGTTATCGGGTGCTGGTTTTGAGCTTGAGCGCATTATTGAGATCGGACTTGGCGCTGGACCCCAGCCTCTCCCCCGGCGCCTCTCCCAGGATGATGTGGAAAACTGGCAGAGTAAGTTCTGAGCTTCATGCCGAGGCCCGGTAGCAGGGTGGGACTGTTTTGTTTTCTGAGAAACACCAAGGCATGTTCATGCAGTGCAGGCAGAAACGGAAGAGCTCAGCGTAACTGTAACTGAATTATCTCCTCAACAGCGCCATCGTGGTGATCAAGGCAGGAAGTCAGAGACTGAAGAGTGTGTTATATATGCACACTCTTGTCTAGTGATGCTGTTTTATTGGTGGTGGGGGGGTGTGAATATTCATTTACACACATTCTGCACGGCACACTGCAGCTTTAATTAGACACAACCAACTGTCAGGAAGTTGATCAGTGTGGAAGTGATCATAAATATGAAAACCTTAGCTCCACTGCTCCACAGTTCCTTCCCTCCCTAGCATTTCCCACAGGTCCTGGTGATTGAACCTCTGACCGTCCGGTTCCTAACCCACCCCTTTCACCTTAAGGTCACCCCTGTCCTCACAAAGTTCGCAGCTATGGGTGCACAATAGAACAGCTGAGCCTGTGGTGAGTGCACGTCAACGTAGTGGAAATTAATCATGATAATTGGTGTCTAGGCTTATTTTTTCAGGCTTATTTTGTTTATCACATTGCCTCTGGATCTTCTGTGGTTGTGGCATCCTTCTTATGGGCCTGTCATCTCTGTGCCAATAAGCTTCGGTGATTAAATAAACTCACCATCCATCTAATATCATCCAGCTACATTAGCCAGCCTGTCAGAACTGCCAGCTTTCATAAGGGTCCGGAAAGCATTTGGACGCTGGTAAGGACAGAAACGCTCAAGCTGTCGTCAGAATGCAATTCACCGCAGCCAGAGATGGCACTAATAATTTTAGGCTTTCAGACTTCATGATGACATCCAACTTCCTTGTTTCTCCAGAGCTGGTGAATGAAAGCATTGTGTTAAGCTACTCGAGCGACAAAGCAGATTACTCTGAGGGCATTAGACAGTCTACCTCCAGCAAAAGCACGGAGCCTTGCCCTAATTACCATCAGGAGACTCTGAGGTTCACCGTTCTATGTGGAGTTTCTGAATTGAAAACAGTCTTGCCGTACGCTGTATTTCTAATGAATGAATGAATCCCGCTAGTTTGAGGGGCACACATTACGAAAGCACAGCTGATATCGCTGCTATGATGTCCTTAGGAAAGCAAGAATTGATATGGGACACTCTGGAGCAGCTGCAAATGAGCGTAGTCAACTCTCAACTACAGGGGTATAAATCCTATTAGAATTGGGCTGTGGAGCATTTTCTGGGCTCATGGCGAGTTGGAGTGGTGTTTGTGATCCACAGCTTAATAATCTACATTCCTCAAACTCTTGATGGCAAAATGGCATCAAACACTGAGAGAAACTAAATTTGACTTTTAATAAATAAATAAATAAATAAAACAGTTGTTGCCTAGAGGTTAAAGGAGTGAGTTTGGGGCCAGAAGGTCACTAATCTGATCCCTGGGACTGTCAGGAAGCAAATGGGGGTTGGGGGAGGGGTTAGCAAAGGAACATCACTTTCTCCTACCTTTTAAATCCATGCCACTGTTCCTCGGCATAAAGGTGAGTGTGTGTGTGTGTGTGTGTTAGTGCTGGGCGATATGAGCACAAATCAATATCACGGTTTATTGTACGTTTTACCACGATTATGATTAATGAACGTCTATTTTGTTTTGTAGTTTTGACCCGTAGTTCACTGACTCCAATGTGCTCCAGAATTAAAGCTGTGATATTTTCTCTAAAGTCGCTGGGAGCTTGTTCCTCTCTTGTTTTTTTGAGCACTGTTTATATTCGCTGTGTGATTGTTCATTGGTCGCTGAAATGTTTTATTTCTCAGTGTTTACATTTGACTTCTTTTTGTTCAGTGTCTAGTTTAATAATAATAATAATAATAATAATAAATGGAATTTTTAATGCGCTTTTCAGTAACCCAAAGACGCTGTTACAATCAGATGAACACATAAAGACAATCACATCCATAACACTACATAACATACAATGATACAAAACAGGAACAAGGTTAAAAAAAATAAATAAATAAATAAAAAAAAAAAACAAAAAAAAAAAACAAGGGCTAATCAGAAACAGAGGGATTAAATGCAGCCGCAAACAGGTGTGTTTTAAGTTTCGATTTAAATAGTGATAGAGATGTTGACTGTTGAATTTCTGGAGGAAGGGAGTTCCAGAGGCGGGGGGCGTGTCTGGAGAAGGCTCGATCTCCAAGACTACGCAGCTTAGAAGGGGGGATGGTGAGTAACCAGCTGAGGAAGATCTGAGAATGCGATTAGGTGTGTATGGTTGAAGAAGGTCCGATAAGTAAGAGGGAGCTTGGTTATTGAGAGCTTTGTAGGTGAGAAGGAGGATTTTGAACTGAATACGATATTTAACAGGAAGCCAGTGGAGGTTGTGGAGAACTGGGGTGGTGTGGTGGTGGGACCGGGTGTGGGTGAGGAGACGGGCAGCAGAGTTCTGGACCATTTGGAGTTTATGTAGTAGTGAGGAGCTAATGCCAGAAAGAAGAGAGTTACAATAGTCAAGACGGCTGGAGATGAATGCATGGATGAGGCGTTCAGAGGCAGACTGGGAAAGAGAAGGACGGATTTTAGCAATGTTGCGAAGGTGGAAGAATGAGGTTTTTATGACGGAACTAACATGGGAATTAAAAGTTAAAGTCAAAACGTAACATGTCCAAACCACAAGTGCTCTGTTTTATTTATTTATTTATTTACTTTTGGAGGGGCTCAAGCTGCTCGGTCGGCCTCAGCGTTTAGGTTCTCCTCCATGTTGCTTCCATGTGGCAGGGAGGGGCAGAATAATGTGACTACAGTGTGGTAGTGTGGTTTTTAAGGACAGTACATGAACACATATTGGGGACATAACAGAATTTAAAAAAATAATAAAACAGTTAAAATTGATATAATCAATATAGACCAGATTAGAACCACCACTGTGTGTGTTTGCGTATGTTTGCTGTCATTAAGGGGTTAAATGCAGAGCCTCTGTTTTGCTGTACTGCTCTACAATGAGGTGTAGTGCAAAAACTGCCTTACAAATATGCATCGAGGAAACAGGCTGTTGGAAAGGCCTCGTGTAGTAGAGGGAGGAGAATAAAACGACAGCTGAGAAAGAATAAAATGCTGCTGCAACTGACAGGCGGGAAAAAAACTTCAGAGCTTAAATGCAAATGACTTATCTCTAAGCAGAAATGTGCTAACACCGAGCTAAGAGCGTTCCCAAAGTGTGAAAGTGAGAGCAGATAGACAGACAGAACTGGAAGGATTAGAACTTCAGGCTTGGCTCATTTCTCTCAGCAACTCAACAGATTCCATGGTTCATTCTGCACTGTGCTGCACTTGAATAACCCCAGTGCACTACCTTCACCACACTAGAGTCATCAGAGGGAACGTGGTATTGATCCTGGACTCACTCATCCAGAGCAGAGAGGAGATTGACCATTCCACAGCACTGACTCTAAACACAGGCGTCATTTAACATCCCCCATCAAAACACCCTGCATGTTCAAAAGCAAGAGCGGCTATTTCAACTCCTTAACATTCAGGTACTAATCTCGCAGCATGTTTTTTAATAACTATACGTTATTCAGTAACTAGGAAATTAATTCACATGTTAAAGGAGCTATTAGAGTTAGGCCTTTACTGTATCAGGGGTTACTAATTCTCCCACCAGCGAACATTGCACTGACCCCTACTCTGTCACGTTTAATACTCAGTGAATTCACTTAGGAACTTATTATTATTATGAAAAACATCACTTCAGTTCAGTGCATGTGTACATTAACGTGGCGACTTGGAGCCCACCAACCTACACACTGTGAAAGAAGACCACCCAGTCAGTGTTTTGTGGGCTGCCTAGGTCAGAAATCCTGGGATAAAACGAGTCATTCAGCTGATGTGCTGCTTCTGTCGTTCAAGTCCCGACAGCTTAGTATTGCCCCGCCTCCTCATTTGGGTCTCTCCAATCACAGCACAGGACCTGTGTTTATGTGAAATTAAATGGAGCAAAACAGACACAACCAGTGCGGAGAAATAAGAGCACTGAGTAAAAACGTAGAAGAAAGAGAACAGAGTGAAAACGGCTAAAAACCAGAGCTTCTGCTCCTCGCTCCTCACTGCTGTGCGCTCGGGGTCGGGGTGAACAGCGAGCGGCTCATTATCATTTAAAGGAACAGGTGCTGAAAGCGAGCGTTCTGAACAGGGCTGTTTAGACAGAGGGCGAAAGCTGCTGTGTGGTTTGATCCTTGTGGTGTTTTGACAAAAGCAGGTCACAGATGTTTCACTTGTTGAAAAAAGGTAGAGCCAGAGGTGCACACTTTGTATAATGAGGGAGTGGGTATGTATAAACTGTTTTGCTTAAAGCACGTAATTTGCTAATCATTATTGCAGCAATATGCAAATGAGCCCTCTAACCAATCCCAAAGCAGAGGAGTGTGGATAAACCTAGATCAAGTGTTCCGTCTTTTTGCTGAAACAGTGGAGGGACCCTGTCGCACGATTGATTCAGCTGTGCTGTGGTTGAGGGCTGTTGCGTTTAGAATGTGTAGCAACAAATACCGCTACAGTGTGATGCACCCTGTCCTTGATTTGATTCGCTTCATGATTCAGTATTCTCTTCACGTGACTCTCATTATAGATGATCAGTACAGTCCAGTTTATATTCACATTTACAGCTGTAGGCAGACGCTCTTTTCCAGTCAGTGGTGTTAGGATGTTACCCATTGCCCTATCAATGGGTTGCAGCTTACGTCACTGAGTAATGAGTAGGTCCCCACTCTGGCAGCTACTCTACACAATCACACAATAGAAAAACTCATGGGTTTCACTTATTTTAGGGTTTCTGTCAACACATTTAGTTCTCATTTACATGTTAAAATAAAGGAAATATAAATATGGATCCACTGACTCATTTATCTGCATTACGTTTATAAATAAACTGTTCATCTGTGTCTGTCCATAGAAGAGCTACGTCACAGAAAATAAAACTAATTACGCAGCACTTCGACAGGGAAATGTGAATAATTTCGACATACTGTGCACTAAGTGAGTAAAGAAACTGCTATGACCGACACAGTGCCTTCGGTTTTGCCGCATTGTGGGAACATCACTCACTGATCACTCACATTTTCAGATAAAAACTATTTAATTAAACTCTAATATCAGAGAAAGACAGACATCCGCCATATTACTGTTCCACACTTCTGACAGAAGAGAAATGCGAAGAGAGTCTGGCGTTTTCCATTAGATCCTATGATGAAAATGCTAATATGGCTAACAGTCTTTTAGTCTTCAATTTGCAACCCAGTGGGATCCTTTACCCACCCCCCATCCCCCACACGGTGGGATTCTGTGCTTCTGAGTGCTGTGAGACTCTCTCCAGCGCAGAGAGGGGAGCTGTGTATGGCAAAAATGTATCACGTAATTGCAACACATGGATACTACACCTCATAAATCCATTGTTTCTTTGTAGTACTACATCGCAAAGTCTTACGTAACTGTCTATTATTTTATACAAGATTTCTTTGATTTAATTATCTAAACAGTCCTCGTAAATCTAGAGTCCCTCTAAAAGGCTTCTCGCTGATGTAGTGTAGTAAGGTACACTGAAAAATATAAATATATTTCTATATTTATATTTATAGTTTTATAGTGTTGACCTTATTCAAACTCCTCTAATCTCTGATATTTGACTTAATGATATTAATTAAAGTTTATAATTGTCTTAGGCAATTAAAACATTACTAATTAGTTTGAGAGTGAATAATAATCACGCTAAGTGAGTACGTCAGGATTTTCAGGAAAATAATGAACAAATTGCAAACACTGTGATTTCAAATAATGAGAGTTTTATTAATAAAAAGAAGATATTTAATTAACATAGCGTAGCCTTATAATCTCACGGTATCATCGCAGGGAAAACCGATTTTGACCTTAAGGTGGGCTAGGCTCTACTGTCTTGTGATTAAATTGTTGCTAACTAAGGTTAATAAATGGTAAATTATAAAGAGGGTTTATTTAGACATTAGCTCCTGGAAAAGGTGTTAAATACGCTAGCTTACTCGTTCGCCGTTTCACCGAGCCGTCGCGTCCTGCTGTTTAATCTCCGTGCTCTGGGGTTGTTCTCGTCGTTCCCACGTGGTGAGAGACAGGCCCGCTTATGGGAAGATCTCTTTCCGGTTGAGTTGAAAACTTTCGGCTTCAAGCTGAGCTGCATCGATCGAGGTTTCCCCTCTTTGGAGTTTCGCAGTCGTGGCTGGTTTTCCACCGGAATGGAGCGGCTTTCTCCGAGTATTAGCTCGTCTCGTTGTTCAGTTTTCCAGGAGTAATGTCTTCATGAATCAGCTTATAACGTTAATATATCTGCTATCGACTAATCAAAAGGTTGATATCTTATTCTGGCCACAAATAAGTTTCACCTGCTTTGATCACTCGTGAGATCGCACTTCGATGGGTAATAAAACATAAACAAGATTAAAAGAAAAGAAGATATTCAAATTACTCGACGTATTAGTAAAACTTCATACTCTTAGCTAATTTCGAGACGTCTCTCGTAGGCTTTCAATGAAGTCTCTGAGGTTTTCCTTTGTTTCGTTGTCGGCGTGGAGAAGAAAGCGTTTCTTTGTAGTTTCAAAGTTTCTCGGATGTTCTCGCCGTTATTGTTGTCTTTTCTTCTCCGTGAACTGTTTCTTCTCGTCGGCTGAACTCTTCTCTTCTTGGCTGCTGAACTGAACTCTACTTCTCTTGAACTGTGGCTTCTCTTCTTTCGAATACGCTGTCGGAGACTCTGTGTTTTCAAGGCTGGCGCGGTCACGCCCTAACGGGAGGCGTCCTCTTTCTGATTGGACACAAATTCAGACTCACGTGACTCTCGCGAGGGGGAGAGAGTAGAAGGGGTTTTGAGTCATTGATTCACAGAAAGAATATGAATTTCGCGCATCGAAATTCTTATACCTGTTATCAACATATAACAATGAGTACACTGGATTATTAATATCAAACATTTACATAAGGTTTCATTTTTAGGTCCCATTTATGACGATACGCTAGAAAGGAATATTAATCCGTTTTCTCTTATTCAGAGGTAGGATTTCTTTTCATGATAGAAACAATCCACAATATACAACATTTCATTAGGAGGTAGGCATTCATCTGAGGGTACAGAAAGTGACATTAATACATCTGTTTATACACAAATAATCAGAGTTCGACTATTTTCCGCTATGGTTTCCGGCGGCTCCGAGCGAGGCGTAGTTTCGCCAGTGTCCATTTGGAGTCGCTGTTGATCCATGTGTAGGTTGTCGCTTAGATGAGTCAATGGGGTTCAATTCGAGGTCACCCCTTTCTGAACATCTGTTGATTCCCGTGGAAGATAACGAGACATTGAGGTGCCACTTTGTCCCAAGCGGGATTATAACCCTTCCTTTTGTTTGAGGTCCCTGTCTCTTAAAAGCATTATAAAAATTGGTTATCTCGACAGTTTCTGTTAGTTAAAAGAGAAAAGGGGGTTGTTGGGGCCATGTGTTACTTTAAAGGGTTCTTTGATGTTTTAGCTTATGTGGGTGCGTGTGTGTGGGGCTTTGCAACCCCGCGGGCACAAACAATCCTGTGGAACGTTGGATGTTGTCACAGACGAGAGGTCCTATTCAGACTGGAAAAGTTTAATTCAAAACTTTTCATTTCTTCATTTCGATCTGGTATTTGTATTTGGCCCATACTCCACTACACTGAATACAGCTTGGCAAAGGCCTGCTACGACAGGCTCAATCGACTGTGAAGGCCAGATGGTTGGTCTGGTTTACACAGGTTGACCAGATTATGTGTGTGTGTGTGTGTGTGTGTGTGTGTGTGTGTGTGTGTGTGTGTGTGTGTGTGCGTGTGTGTTTTCACATGCTGGCTTGTGCATTCTGTAGTTTTTCATAGGTGACAGGAGATGACCACAGTTATGTAACCAATCAGACCAGACTGAGAACTCAGACAGCCCTATATTTCCACCACACACACACACACACAAACACGGATTATGTAAATTCCAGGCCTTTTCCTCCTTAAACTCTAATCTCCGTATAATCTGGACCTCATCCCTCTATTTGCTCTACATCTAACGCTGTAAACAAAAGGGGTATGGTTTACAGCTGGGGTGATGTAATGCTCTCTGTAAAAGCATTTATATTAACCTATTTTTTAAGCACCCTCTGCAGCTGTAAGTGCTTGATCTCCAGGCTATTTCCAGCTGCAGCTCTCAAAGGCTGTATCTTATTATTCAGTTTTTGGTCATGATTTACTCAAACTAATATTTCAGAAAGTGTTGCTGTCGATGATGAATACACCAGATTAGGTCGTTATGGGAGTGAGGGGTTTGCAGTTTAAAGGGTTAATAAATCTCCTAAATCCAAGAACTGTAATTTCACCTAAGCGTATGTCTAAAATTAAACTGTGAGTATTTAGCCTAAGTCTTAACCCGTGGCCTTCCCTGACCGGGGTCGTCGTGGGAAACCAGTTCTGTCTTATGCAATGGTCTGGGGAGACCTGAAAACATGAGGACTCCCGCCTCTACAGCCAGGAATACACTGCGATTTTAGTAATCTCCTTACGCCTCCTTACCTTTAGTGACACCTCACACAGTAAATATTCTCTACATTTAACCAAAGCCTTCACACTGCCACACGGATCACTGCATAATGTACATGTGTAAAAATATATCTCCCCATGTCCTGTTTTGTGAAGAAGGCTTGCTTTATTCATCAGCTTCTCTCTCTCTCTCTCTCTCTCTTTTTCTTTTTCTTTCTCTACTTCCATCCATCCATCCATTATCTGTAACCGCTTATCCAATTCAGGGTCACGGTGGGTCCAGAGCCTACCTGGAATCATTGGGTGCAAGGCAGGAACACACCCTGGAGGGGGCGCCGGTCCTTCACAGGGCAACACACACTCACACATTCACTCACACCTACATATGGTCACTTTTGAGTCGCCAATCAACCTACGAATGTGTGTTTTTGGACTGTGGGAGGAAACCCACG